>NW_010432114.1:83250-90786 GCF_000710305.1 Buceros rhinoceros silvestris
CCTGCTGAAAAACAACACACTCCGCTGAACCGTGTGGATCTGATGGCATTCTTGAAAACTGGATGCAGATAATCAGAACAGAAAATGAAGTAGAAATTATGTTTCAACTAGGTTTTTTCCTTCCTTTAAAACCAACTGGGTCAAAAAATTCTGCTAGCAAGGTGACACTGGTGAAGCAGTATTTGCTTGATGCAGAGCCTTAAAAATGCTTACCCTTATTTATAAGTAAGATTTTGAGGATCTGTCCTTTCAAAAGGACTTCGATATGTGTCTTAATTGTACGATAAAAATGTTAGATGCAAAATCAGTAACTTCCACTAAGTCATAATCTTCAGTAACTAGTAGACCATGGATAGATCACTTGGAGTTAAACTTCAAACTTCCTTCTTAGTTTTTAAGAACTTCGGTGTATTTCAGAATTTACATGTTTGCTGAAATAACTGTGTCAGAAAATTTTTAAGGAAGTTTCTATGCAGCAACATGAAGCACAGCCACAAGGGTGGAAGGACGTTACGGAAATTGCCACAGTGGATTTAAAAGACTGCAAGGTAGGTTTAGGATTAGCAGAGGCAATAGCATTAATAATGTTTTGCATTACTGCATCAATTACCTGGTTCACTGTGCCATTTGAAGAAAGGGATCTAATAATTTCCATCACTTGCTGTTGAAGGGTGTTAGCCATCCGTTTACTAGAGGATTTAATTTGCAGAGAGTTGAAATCTTGTTTGACCCAAGAGCTTGTTGAATGCAAACCAATGACAAATATATCTAGCTTCAATTTTAAACAATCTTTTCAGAAAAAATACTTCAATGAAATAATGTCTATAGTTTTATTTGCATGATATAAGAAATTTTACATGCATATTCTAAAATTTACAGAGCAATTTGTATTTTGTGTCTAAATCGGAATGCAAGAGGCAGAGGAATAAAAGAAATTCCTAAGTGTGCGCTTAAAAAACTTAGTGGCTGCTACATGTCCTTCTGGAAATGGAGTGAAATTGGTAAGCAAATGAAGAGGCTTTCAAAGAAAAGTGAAGTTTAGTTATTTAACCTGTTGTGTCACAATCACTTATGAGATAAGGGAAAATTTTAATCGAAATATACTCATGCACTGAAATTCTGTAGGAGTTCGGAGCTTCATGTTAAGAGCAAAATGTGTGCGTAGTGAGCCTGTTTGGCACCAATCTGGGAATACCAGTTATTAGTGTTTCTGGTGCTGCTGGAATGGAAATATTACAAAAACCTGATCTGACACCATAGTCTGAGCCATCCAATATGATACATGCAAGGATATTTCAACTTTTAGGTTGTTTTTTTGCTTGAGTAGATTTTTAATTATAATTCAGAGAAAATATAAATATTGCTTAAATAACTTTCTGTATTCCAGTCAGTGCCAAGAATGATCACCAAGGAATTTGATTAAAAGTGTCGGAACGGTGCTAATGGCAGTTTGCTCCAGTGTGGTAAAGCCTTTATTAAAATTCCCATCAAAAATCACCACGAGGAAGGTTGTTGTTTGTGCTATTTGTCCTGGAAGCCACAGGCACTTGTTTGCTGTGGAAAGGTTTTTTCATTTGTTTAATTATATTCAAATTTTGTAGCAGTAGTGTCTAGAAAGGTATAGAAGCAGGATTAGGGCTTGGGGGCTCCTGGATAAATTGTTGGTGTCTATAGTGGTGTTTGGACTGTATACATACAAAAGTGGCTTAAAGTGTTTAGCAGGAATTTGTGTCCTTTCGTATGTGAAAGGATTAAAAAAAACAATAAACCGTGTCTCAGTGACCACCTCATGTATTTGAATGGTTTGTAAAGGACAGTCTCACTTCAAATGACCCTATAAACGTTTATGAAGCCAGGCTGGGTTTTTTGGGGGTTTGTTTTGTTTTGGGTTTTTTTTTTTTTTTTGAGATTCTTGCAAAGTTAATATTTGCTTCTCCATTACAAGCTTTCACACACAACTTCTTCAATGTGACTGTAATTTTTAAAAGGCATAAATATCATATCAGGTTTGTAGCTGGTGGATACCATTAACAAATGAGTGTCCATGGGTGACTGGAGGGAAGTGTATGAGAGGTCGGTCAGAGGAATAACACTGGTCCTGAGGAGTACTATCAAGATATTTGTTTCTAATCTAGTGTCCTGGAAGCCAAAGGGGTCAGGAGTATGATTGCAGCCTTTTAGGATTTGCTTATCTGTATATTTTTAGGGTATTAATAGTAAGGAATACTGAACTTGTCATGGCTTATATTTAATGAGGATACAAAATTTCATATGGAACTCAAATTGTTTTCTGGCATCACTCGGGAAGATGCATCTTGCTTACTGTCAGGAATATAACAACTTCCCCATTTGTTTTCACACAAACTTGCTTGTCAGCAGTAGTCCTGCATAACCCATATTTGCTGGTCTCCCAAGACTGCAAGACATTGCAAACAGACCTAATTTGCTGAAAGGAACTGCTAATATTTTGGCAACTACTGACCTCCCTCTATCCAGCCTGGGTTGGGTATCACCGAGTCGCGTCATAAGGAGTATAAACCCAGGCAGCATCTCCAGGTGATGTTACAAAAGCTTTTGCACAGGTCATAGAGCTCTGAACCTTTGACATGGCCACTTCTTGGTGACTCCCGTAATATGCGCTGTGGCTGAAGGTATAAAGCTGTGCTCTCTGGCTGGGCATGCTGCCATGCACGCTCTTGAACTATGCACATCACCTTCTTGAGGACACAACTGCTCCACTTCCACCAGCCGAGGGGATCCTGCAGCTGAGGAAGGGTGCTGCATGGACACCGGTGCTGTTACCTCTGATCTTTGCTGTGACTAATAGCACAAATCCCTTGATGGATTTAATGAAGTTTACAGCAGTTATTAGCATTACACACAGTGCTTGCTGTAGGTGGCAACAGTAAGATTTGCTGAATTCACAGGTTTATGAAATGCAGCACTAACACAGCTCAAGGCTTCGTCAGTTCCCATTCTGCCATTAAGTATTGCCACAATCTGCAAAATGAATATGGATTACATCTGAGAAGGTTATGCTAATTAGTTTAGTTGAAGTCATTCCGTGGCTCAGATTGCGTAAATTAATATTTTTAACTCTAATTTCAATGGAAGGAACAATTGAAACCAACTCTAAAATAAGAGCATCTTAAAAACATATTGCCAACTTGTAGATATGGCTCTATATGACGATAATAAAGTGTATGACATGTTATTCTAAATATCTCTTTATTCAAAGATATGCAGAGTTAGGTCTAACTTTCAGGTTTGTTTCATGCCTATATGCATTTGCCATACTACTGTACAAGTAAAAGGTAGTAATTCATAAATCTAGTACAGGAATGTGAGTGTTATGAACTCAGAATTTTTAGCAATTAAATTCTGTGGTTTTAGGTTTGAAGTTAGGTCCTTTAGAATGATATGTGCAGATCCAATTAGTTATTCCAAGGGCTTTTTTTCTATTTCATTATAGGTGATCTGCTCAGTTGAGCTAGTCTCTCTCTGCATGATTAAAACTACCATGAATATCTTTGCAATATTTATATACTCTGTTTTTTTTCCTCAGTATCATGTGGAAGCCCCAGGTTAGCTTTGTTTTCTCCACAGAGAAGCTATTCTTCCTTTCATTTAATGCTACACTCATGCGTAGTCATTAGAGGAATTTTGGGCTTCCCGGCCTTCTCTTACACAGTATCTGGGAAAAGAAACCAGAAGCTTTATCTTCTTGCCCCTTAATCACTGAAATTGCTAAGAATGTTGTTAAAGAAAGGAAAATATTTAACATTCAACTATGTATTACAATTTTGGAGCCACACTGTCACAGCGTGACTCCATCTCCAGATTATGAAATTATAGTACAAAGTTATGATGCTGAAAAGAATGTAAATGTGGGAATGGAACAAATAGAATTAGGTTAAATTGAAAATTCTAGTTCTTTTGGTTTATGCCCCATGATTTTACTCATCATAACACCAAGAGACCTAAACATGCATCAAGGTCTCTAAGATAGCAAGTGGATATATTTGGATATATTTGAATATCATTGAAGATGTGATTGTAGCATATTTAGACATAATGCATTATTTATGAGTGATAGCAGTAATGATGGAGCAACTGAAGTTTCATGTAAGATCGTGGAAAAGCGCTGTGAAACTTGAGAGGAATTAATTGTCTGACTTGTGCTACATCATTATCACTGAATTGCTAGGTAAAGGGGTTCTGTTAAAGCCAGTTCAGGTATGTCAGCTGTAACCCACATGCCCTTGCAGATTCACAGAAAGAAGAGATTTCAAGTGGAATTTGAAATCTTGCTCAGAGATTTCATTTGTCTATGAGATTGTTCAAAGATAACCATAAAAGTGATTGAGGATACAGCCCTGAGGAGCTGCACAGCAAAGCCACCGAAGGAGGGATCAGACTGGCTAGACAACTGTGGCAGAACAGACTAAAACAAGTCTTTCTTACCTACTAAAACAAGAACTTACGTTCTGTAAGTTCATTGTTGTTTAATTGCTGCAGCAGTGCTGTGAAAACACGTGTGTAAGCCACAGCACTGCTGACTGGGGGTTTAAAGTGAACCTGGGGAATCCTCTGAGGACTTGGGCGCTGCCTTGCTGCTTGCTGAGCCTCTTATGCTTCCACACATGTTCCGTAGATAAAGATGCGTAAGAACTGGTGAGTTCAGAGAGAACTCTTAAACAGAATTTCAGCCTTTGGCAAACTGTCCCAGGCACCCAGGGCTGTACCGTAGCTTTAAACCTTGAATGCTTGGAATGAATCACTTTATAGGTATAGTTTAAAGAGTTTATTTGATTGGACCTTTCAGAAACAGCCTAATGCAAGATGGCTTCAGCTGTCTGAAACAATGTGATAGGCCATGTGAACTTTGATTTTGTTTTTTTTTAATGTCAGTTTTTTGACGCGTTTCACCCTGGCTTAAACAATTGCTTTTCAGGGCGGTGACTGTCAGTATGTCTTTTCTGTGCTTATATTTGTGAGGATGAGTGTGTGTTAACAGACATAACCTGCATAGTCTGGCACAGAAGTTTCTCTCTGTAAAATGCAAGCTGGTAGGATATTTTTGTCAGAAAAAGAATTGTCTTTGTTTTTTTTTAAATTTCATAAATGTCTTGCTTGGATTGAGTTTCTAATTAAGCTTCGTTTTATACTGGGGTGTTCATTTCACAAAGAGATTATTTCCAGTAATGCATCTTGGATAAACAGGCAACAGCAAACCACAGACATATCCATCACTAATTCTGGCATTATCAATCACCTCTTAAGATAATGCACAAAATCTCCAAAGACAAACATTTAACTGTTCAATGTGTTACAGTATGTCAACTGTTGATAAAGAGGTTTTTTTAATGATTTTGGACATGTCATACTCCACTTGGAATTCTCTAGCATTTCCATTGATAAATATGGAGGCAGAACTGCCATTTGCATGAATGAAAGCTGTAATTATAAACGTACTTATGGCCCCTGCTGAAGTCAGAGTTGGAAACAGGGATTTTGCTAATGTAGGAATATGAATAAGAAATATAAGTGTTCACTCTTCAGCACAGGAATTATATTTCAGACCATTGGAGATGCATTTTGTTCTTTAAATAGTGGTATTAGGAAACTGAATTTTTAATATTTACTATGTTGCAATTAAATTGTTGATCACATAAGTAATTTTGGCAAGAGCAGGGTATCCATTTATCAAACATGAGAAACAAGTGTGAGTATTGGCTTCGTAAATTTAAGAACAATGAACCAGCACCACTGGAGAGGAGCCTGCGCCTCCTCAGGGCTGTACCCTCAATCACTTTTTAAATGACCACCTTTGGATAAACCCATATAGTTTAGGAAAGATACTGTCGTTTTCAAAACATGAAGTAACTTCAAGCTAATCAAAAGTTGCAGTTTGCTTTCCACTGGAAAATAAATAAACTAAAAAAAAAAAAACCTAAATAAAAAAAATTTTAAAATAGACTAAAAAAAAAAAAATTCCACACTTCATTGTGAAGTGAATTTTTCTAAACTTTACTTACCTAATTTAGATTGCTTTGGAATTAATTTGATCCTAAAAGCCAGCAACCATTGCTTTGTGATCTTCTCCATGCAAGGTCCATGACCTCTGGGACCAGACACAGTGAAAGCCACGGCTGAGGTAGAAATCCTTTTGTCAGTGATGAGCAGCCAGCTGAAAAGGCTCCCAGCTTTCCATTTCTGTGGTGCGTGTCCGATACCTTTGGAGACATGCAACCCGCTAAATACTTGGCCTTCAGAACTGGAACTTGGGTGCTATGGAGATGATCAAAGTATAAAAACATTCCAGTGTGCAGTAATAAAAGCACCCAGCAAAATTTTAAGTTGGCAAGGCGGCACTCAATTTCCATTCAGTTTATATTCACTTGGGTAGGAAATATATAAATCTTGATTAGCCACCAAAATGCACAGGCAGTTGGGTGACTGTAGGAGATGGTGAGGTGCTCTGAGATGTCTTAATTTGCAGCCTGTCCAAGTGAACAGCTATACCGTGATGTTTTCTCAAACGAAGGCATGGAGGAGTATCAGCCACTTGGTTTGTTGGCATTATTGAAGGGATTTACTAGACTGCAGCAGCCCTTTAGGTAGCCCAGAGGCTTCTGAAATATCTTGAGGCCATAGAGATTTGACAAGTGCACCCATTTCTCAGGTACTGGAGAAGTAGGAGTGCCGGATGATTCCAGTCAAGATCCAGAAAGATACGAGCTAAGATATTTCCCAGAAGTTTTTGCTATCCAAGTTATGTGTCTTACCTCTCAAACACCTCATTCATGTCCTTCCACTGAAGAACAGAGCTCATTCCATATAATTGCTAATTAATACTGTCAAGATAAAGCAATTATCCAGTGAAAAATGTATTTCTTGAGTTAAATTTGATGAAATGAACAACATAGTGATGCTATTTGAATTTTTATTTTTAGTATTGACTCATATTATCCTGCTTAATATCAACAGTGCTGTGCAGTTTGTCATTGTCCTGGGTCCAACATGATGGAACCGGATGCTCTTCTGTTGTCTGGCTTTCTTCTTCCCAGAGAGCTGTGGTTTTTCCAAGCTTCTGGGAAGGAGGACACGCCTCTCCGGAATGAGCTCATAAAAGGGGGCGTGTTGAGAGATTCGAGGACATCTTGTTTTCCCCTCTGCTCTATCTACTGTCCTCTCTATCTTGTCTGTGCTGCGGCTTTCTCAAATATGCCGCGCAGGACTATTGAATCTCGCACCCCGGGACTGGAAACCTTTATCAAGGAGAGAAAGCCACGTCCGTGACCTGCTATTTCCCTGAAGCAGTAAAAGACTCCTTCTGCAAAATGGGTAGAACCTTCTCCGTTTCTGCCGATTCCCGGCGGGGGTGGTGTGTGAACTGTTTTGCCATGATGGATTGACCCAGCGATACCCCTTATCTCTGCGGCAGATGAAGCAGGCACCAACGCGCGGCGGAATTTGAAGATATTCCCTTGGGACACGACCAGGCCGGCCCGTGGCACAGATGTGTGTGTGGGG
>NW_010432114.1:91280-110907 GCF_000710305.1 Buceros rhinoceros silvestris
GGTGGGGGGCAGTTTGTTTGTAAGCGGGGATCGTTCCGATTGGGAGATTTTATATGTAACTGTACACTTTTATCTATTCTCCCTTTATCTCTTTCTCTCCCTTTTCCAGTCCGGTTTAACTTCGAAAATTATTTTACTTTGAGGGCGTCTTACCATTAAACTTTCCTGTTTCTATCCTTTTCATATGTATTCTGTGTGTTATCATTTCCTTTGCCCGACTAAAGCCTTAATGAGCTCGTTAACGTGCTGATAAGCCGTTAACAAGCATCAGAAGTTTTTGTGTGTGGTTTGGCTGGTTTTGCTTTTCCAGCTGTCACACTATATTTGTCGCATCCCTTTCGGTGGGAAACAGCCCCCCTTTGTCAAACTGCGACAGTCATCCATGCAGTCATAGCAGATGCATTTAGCAGGCTCCTTTAAAAAAGTAGCTGCTTTGATTTCCTGTTCTATGACAACCGCAATATAGTTTTCACTCCTTTGCTCAATACTACAGAATTCGCCATTTTCTTAAAATTTAATGTCAGTCACTATTGCTTAAAATTGCTTCAGATACAGACCGCAGGATTTATATTTTGCTGGGAATATCTTTTATAACCAAAATTACAGTAGTAATTTAGCATGTGTTTATTAACTATAAATTTATCTTTGGTGCCTAGACTCTTTGGATTAAATACACTATTCATAAACAAAAGAGTATCAGGGTCATTTTAATTAGGGGCAAGGAACTGAATTGCTGAACTACAGAGTACTGCCTCAATCTTGTTTGCAGTTCCATGCCAACTTCTCCCAAGAAGTTGTTGCTAAGAAACACCATCAAGCATGTAGCAGTTCCAGAGCAGCTTCTTCTTTTACGTTTTGAACATGTCAGGTTAAAGAAAATACTGTTTTTCACCGATATTTTTATCAGGTTTCTATGTGGTTACAGTTTTTTAAAGAATGGACAGAGAAATACTAGATGTTGTACAGAAAAATAAATTACAGTCCCTGGAAACACGGGGGTTGTATTGTTGTTATGTTTAAAAAGCAGGTTTTGTGACTTAGATTGCTGTAAAAATTCCTTAGAACTAAAAAAGATGCATTTCCAGTTTCCCAAATCCATTCTAATTGGTTCGATGCATGTGCTGGAAGAATAATTGATTGACACCAAGATCACTAAGCGAGGAGTGAGCTAACAGAATCAAATTAATGAAAACATATGGTAATTACAACTGTGAAATACAACTTAGAGTTTATAATGTTGCCTTGGGGCAAATAATCAGATGTGTTATCAGTGAACAATTAGAGCTGATAAAAGTTGTCTGGTGTGGATAGGATTACCATGCATAGCTACAGATGTGTTTTAAATGGAAGATTTATTGGAAGTTTCCTGCCTAAAATATGCGTGACATGTAAACACATTGTTTATGTGCTCCGTGGCAGAAGATCAAAGTTTATGTATGCTTTTCATTTATATTCCATAAAAGATTAATTACATGCCCTTTATTGCAAAGTATTAATTGTTTTCCCTAATACGGGTTATTAATGAATATTCCTGAAACGGCTGTCAAAATACTGGTATATTAATAGTGGAAGTAAAAAATTATGGCTATGAAAACCTCTGTGTTCTGCAAGGGCAGGAAAAAAAATCATACATGACCATATAAAAGTAGGAAATACGGACCACATAAAATTTAAAAATCAGCTCCTGAGGGCAGGTAGTTCTGAAGAGCCAGTGTTCTGGGAACAGCATATCCTTCTCTCTCCAACATCTCCATTCCTCCAGCATGGAGCAGATGTCCCAAACCCATTCAGAAGTAGAGTGGAAGATACAGAGAAGCATATCTCAGCCAGCTTTGGCATGGAATGGGGATAGAGAAAATCCGGGGACAAAGGAGATGATTACATGGTTGCCATTTTAATAACGGGAAATTTGCTGTTAGTTATTCTCCAAATGTATTTACAAAACCTGTAGTTTATTAATTTTCTTTTGAAGTTTCTGTGATTACAAAACAAAATTAAGTAACTTGCTTCGTGTATCCTTGTGCAAATACAAAGTATGAGGTGTTTGTGCAAGGGCTGCACAAAAAATCGAAGGATTCGGGTCTTTTTTGACAATAATTTGCATGTGTATAGACTCAAATGTGGAGAAACGTAGTGTCACTCCACCTCGTGAGCAATCATCTCTTACCGAAGTGAATAATAAAGGAGTTAGTGTCACTAATGTAATGCGACTGGAAGTGGACTCCTGAAGCTTTCAGAAAGAGATGCAAATTATGCTAACCTTACCTTCAGCATCACTTAGATGTCCGTAATCCTAAAGAATGATTCTCTTAATTTCCAAATCTAGCTTAGCCTTTAATTATATACAAAATGACATATGAACACTGGATCCGGCATTCACTTCGGCAAGACTGCTGTATCTCAATCACTTGTACCTCCTTCTCCTTGAGTGTTAGAACATGGTGGTGGTAGAGTCTAAAGCTTGAATCTCCCTGCACCACAGTCTGGACATACTCTGGCATTAGAGTGTAGTAGTCACTGTCTCATCACAGGAACTATCCTGTGGCAGTTAGTGAGGTTTTAGTTGTCCTGGAATAATCAAGTAGAAAGATGAAAAATTCAGGGATCCCCAAACAGGAAGAGTTTTGGTAGGAGTTCAGTTTCTTTATGAGCTTCCAAATGCAAGTGAGCAGTAAAGCAAAAAACAGGGAAGAGAGGAGGAAGTTTAAAGAGAATTTAAAAATCTCATGAAACTCGTGCTCTGCTTGTAAGTCATTACAGGCACAGTTTTGTTTCCATGTAGGTGTATGCACGTATTCTGGTGGTGGATCTTCTCATTTAGAAGAGGCAGTCATGTTCTAGTACAGAGATCAACACATTCAAAATAATAATAGCTTTTACTTCACAACTAATGCAATTTAGAGCTGGGCATTGCCTTGCAAAAAATGTGTATTTTATTTTTAAATGAAAGATCTCAGTAAGGGGAAAAACCCAAGTCCTTAATTTTTCATGCTTCCATCTTATCTTCCTGCTCTAAACTTCATCTTTATTCTCTTCTCACATTGAAAGATGTCTGGAAAAAATATTCTGTGAGACATTTGACAACCCTTTTTTGTTTCTACCTGTTGTACTTTCCCTCATAACAAGAGGAAAATTTTTGCTTCTACAGAAACTGAAATTCTACTTTTAGTGCAATTTTTTATGGCTTTCAGCATCCTCTGATACCAGTGGTGATAATGCAGTTGTTTACTCCATTGGCTACTTGATTAATCCTTACTTTTAGTCGTAGTTACAGCAATATTCACCTCCTCAAAATAATGTCATTATGTTTTAAACTGGGAATTAGTAAACAACTCACAGCTGTTGTGCAAAATGTTTGTATAGTACTGCATATTCATGAATATTTCATACAATAACACTTATTAATTAGTTTTTTGCTGAAAAACTACTAAATGATGTTTTATAAATTGATGTTTGGCAAATAACACAGTTTGTTTTTCACGGTTGGCATCAGTGATGTGTGAATCTCCCTGTGTGTTCTTTATCACTAAACACTCCAAAAATCTGCTTTGCAGAATCCTTAAATATCATTGAGGCGAATGTTTTTTTCATGTGTGTGCTAGGTATGAAGAGCCTAAAGAATCAAGGTCGGAAACTGTAGAATAGGACCTCAGGGGTTCATTCCTTTTCCCAAACACAGCAAAACTTCTTAGACTCTTCCTGTGCAATCTGCATTGGAGCTGCAGTAGTTGGAAGCAGTCTGTCCTTATAGCCATACCATGAAACAGATTTTATTCCCTGATATATAACTTTGAAGACATAACCTGAAGTCAGTCCTGCTTTGAAAGGTCGGACCAGATGATTTCCAGGAGAACATACATATCTAAATCATTCTATGGTTCCATGATTTTGTATTCCAGAATTTTTGCTTCTACAATTTAAGCCTGCTGGGTTTTGCCTCGTGTACATGTGAGATATAGGGAATATTTTATTCCCTTCATCTTTGCAGTCATCTCTTACGTATCTAAATGTCATTTCTTTGGGTCCTCTTGATCTGATACCAATTTAATCATAAATAGCTTCCAGGAATTTGTTGGTTTAGGTGATGCTTTCCAGATTTGTGGTTCAGCTAACTCACTGTTTTCATGGAGTACTCAAAGTTGGGTTGCATAGGGTGTATTGATGCCCTACCACTAATTAATAAGATGGAAACCTTAGCTTGTTTTCCACACAAAATATTATTAATCTAACCCATTATGCTGTCTGTCTTGTCTGACACAGCTGAGGAGGGGTCAACTTACGATCCATTGTAATTCTGAGATTTTGTTTGGTTTATTTTTATTTAAAAAAAAAGATGCGCAACCAATTGTGCAGTATCTTGCATTTATGCAGGTGTTTATTCTTGATGAAAGTAGAATGATTGTATGACTTGTCCTAGAAATATGTTCGGTTGTTTCCTTCTGAGGACCTTTACTGTATTTGTGTCTTGATTATGAAAATGTCCAGTGCGATTTTGTGAAAAGCATTTCTGAAGTCAAAATAAGAAATTACTACCTTCTCACCTACAAGATGTGATTGAAATGACCTTGATCCATGTTGTCTTTCAAGTGCTTATAGGTAGTTTTATAATTAGATTACTTGAAAACCAATAAAGTGTAGCAGTTTAAAGTTCAATGATTCTCCTGCTCTCCCCTTTCTTGAAAAAGAACAAAAATTAGGTTTACTGAACATTTTACCTGTCTTCCACAAGTTCTTGGAGGATGTGGATCCAGTGGGGCAATAGACACCGCCTTTTCTCTCAAGTGACAGCTGAAAAAAAAGTATAAACCTTGCTGTAAATTAATTGTTTATTTGTTGTGTGTTTTATTTTATTTTTCCAAGCAAGCTTGACATGAACATCATCACCTTCAAGATTTCTTCAGTGCTGAATCATCCTTGAGGGGGAACAGGACTAGAGAATTTGGTTTAGATATCACTAAATTTGTGTGCTGGTTAATAAGCAGAAGCTGTTATTCATATCAGTGAGTGCTTCTTTGGTCTTAGTTTTGGTAATAATGTAATTCAGTGATACTCCAACGAACTTTTAAGAGGAAGAAAGTGGTTCCTTAAGCTTTTTTTGCTTAATGCTCATTCAACTAGTGGAACTATGAACCCTATCCTGTAAGAAATCAGATTTGATTCTTTTTCATCACAATAATTGAATAGAACAATTCCACTTTTCATGCTGAGGATATAGGATAGGCTTTCCTGATGTTTGTAAAATCCTGTAATGTTTTTCAATGGACTTAGAAGAAGAACTTTAGCTACAATAGTTGAGTTGCATGAGAGCCCCTAAAAGAGGGTAGAGCAAGGGGAAGGAGGAGTGAGTAGCATGAGAGCCCCTAAAAGGGGGTAGAGCAAGGGGAAAGAGGAGTAATTTGCATAAGCTGGAGCATCATTTAAGCCTCTTCAGAAGTTTTTGGGCACCATGAGCTCTCAAGTTAAGTAACAATATGGGTTATATGATTTATACCTCTGAACAACATAAGGTAGATTCCTACCCAACTCTGTTCTTTACTGGTGTGGTTTTGCAGGCTGACAGGAATTCATATCTGAATCAGAAAGTCCTATCGTGGTTTTCTTTATGCTGAACAGCTCCCGATGGCGCTTTTTCTATGAATTTGTTTAGTTACTTTTTGAATGCAGGAGTTTTGCTATCCAGAGCAGCCTGTCTGTAAGTTCTCCTGTTTGGTTATGTGTTGTGTGGCTTCAGTGTTGATCTCTTGTCACTTCTTTCAGCTATAAAGAAAAGGATTTTATCCATACCATTCAGAGAGGAAAAGTGCATTTTGTGGTATCTGTTCAGTGCTTGGCAGTATCTCCATGACATGGAATCAATAAATTGTTCTAATTTAACTACTAAACAATCTATTTAAGCATTAGCTGATGATTTTGTTGATACATCATTTGTTTTGCTTAGCCTCATTAACCATTTCTGTGGTGCTGTGCAGCCATACACAGAAGGGTTTCAGTCAGCACTAGAAAGGGTGTATGGCCTTGTCAAGTGCTTGAAAAGCTTTTCCTTTTCACTTTACTGAGGGAAGTGTTATGAATTTGGGATTGGATCAGAAAATAAGTCAATATACTTCATGCTACTTTTTATCCTCCTCTTTTACCTTCATCTTCCTATTGAAAACATTGAATACAATTGCTAAGTGTCTTTTTTTCCCCTCAGAGTCATAACATTCCTCCTGTAATACTGCAAAGTAGTGTTTTAAAAGAAAAAAGTACACTCACTTATGGTATTTGATAATCTTTATAGAAAATCACCAGCAAGAAACTAGTATTTAAAGGGCTTGGGGTTGCTTACAAATGAAAAAGATGAAAGGTTACAGATAAACTGATTTTGCTTTACTTCAACCCATTAATGCTAGCAAAGCTCCCTTGCAGTCCACTCATGGTCACATCCTTGAAATACTGGTACACAGCAATAGCGAGTCCATTTAGTAATTATTTAGCCAAGCTATGCAAATTATTTCTTATACTCTTTCTTCCTAAGTTGTTCTTTCCATCTTCATAATTACTACTTTTGCAGTTCTCTTCTTGCCTTACAATTTGCTAGTCTCTTCCTTGTATATGCATAGCTGGAAGTAAGAGAGTTCTTTGTGTTGTACTTATGCTGGTGTTCTAAGAATAGAGTATAGCACCTTTTTAATTCATCATGTGCTACTGCATCTTTGCAGCAATCATTTGGAAAGGAAAAATATTCATGTGTAGTTATAGCATATTGTTATAGACAGCTTGGGCTTGCAGTATTTATCTTCCTTCCCAGGGAGATAATAAGATGACTTTTTTTTCCACATTTGTTTAAAAAAAAGTGAGGCAATTACAATGAATAATTATAAAGTTTAATAGAACAAGAGGATCTCCAGGCCCTGTGGATAAATAGACCTTTTATTTTTTCCTTGGCTCTTGTTAAAATATGTAAATAAGTAGGGGACATCCTGCAGCTGTTTCTGATAGCTTTTTGTGTCACAAGGAAAATCTCAACATTGTTATAACGTGTGACCTACATACAGTGGAAAGGTGACAGTTCACCTATTCTGGCTGGAAAGCTTGAGCTGTGTGACAGCTATACCTTAAAGATCCAATGGATAAGTGCAAAGCAAAGGTTTTATGGACAGTCAGACATTGTGAAATTCAGTAAATATTTAAAAACCAAAGCACTACCCTTACTGCCCGATATAGAGTAATTATGCTCTACATATAGGTACTGTCTATTGTATCACTGCAATGAAGTCCAAAATATTAGGATCATCAGCACTGTGACTTAGAGAAACCAGTCCATCACAGACACGTGAATTTAGCCTTTAAATGTGTACTCTGACTTGTTTGATATTTTTCTGTTGTAGTATCTTTTGGGCAGTAGATGGTGCAGCAGATTATGAACTTGTTGGTTTTCTATGTGACATAGTTTTGACCATTACTTGAGTCAATAATGTAAAATTTTATTTTAGACACATTCGATTTGTATAGTAAATTCAGATCTATTAGGCTTTCAGTATGATTAGTTATTTTTAGATTTCACATATAGTGTTTGAGTGGCATCAGATATGAACTAGCAAATACACAGTATCATAAGCAAATTTGGATAAAGTAAATGTGAATGTTTAATTGATTGAAGTAGAGAGATATAAATTTATTGAAATACAGGATCTTGCTTTGTTGAGTTTTCCTGGACAGTCATTCTTCTAAAAGAAACTCAAATTAGAAACCATTGACACACCACTGGCATGAAGTATATCAAATTCTGCATGGAGTTATACCAAAATAAATTCCGTGTATTGCCCTCTGTATGCACAGTGCTGTTAGTCACGTATCCTAGTAAGACTTTGAAGAAAAGAAAGTTAGCTATTGTGTAGAAGAACACTGTAGTAAGATGCTGCTGCTTGATTGATGCTTAAATTACACGAAAAGGCCTTTATAACATACTCAAGCATGAACTCAAGAACTTTGTATTTAAGCATCAAACACATCATTTAGGATCTACAGAAGTTCAGTGTCTCTGCCTTGCTAATTAATGCTCACCATCAGCTACGTCTATATCAAGCTAATTTTTTTTTTTTCCCCTCCTTGAGTGGAAGGAGAGCAATACTACGTGTAAGATGTGAGATGCTTTAAGTGAAGTTGGTATTTTCTTCGAGTTATCATAGGCTGAGCTGTGACACTAGGACAGCTTTTGGCTGTAGAGGCCACCTAGGCTGTTAGAGGATGTGGGAGCATCTGTTTTCTCTCAATGGGAGGTGTACAGGAGATGGATCAGAACTTGGGAGGGGGCCTTCTTTTTTGTAATAGTCGTGGTCAGATGAAGCTTTTTAGTTAGACAAATTTGCATGATAGTCCTTTTGGCCAACAAAACTAGTTTTTTCTGTCTAAAATACTAATTGATATAATCAAACCAAGAATTTATTGCGCTACGTGGTGCGTATTCCACTATAGTCAATATGAAGCACGAGGCTTTGTATATCACCTGAAGTGTCGTGTACTCTGGGCTTGCCTTCTTTTGAAACACACACCTTTCTCCTACAGTATCAGTAAACCTGCCTACTGTATGCCACACATGTTCTCCTTAACTGATGTTTTCCCTGTAATACAATATACTTACAAATTCTACTCTGACAGATTTCTGAATCACTTATTAGTTAAATGGCTTATGGTCGGTGAAACCCGCAATTAAAAAATTGAATCTCTGTGAGCTAAGGCTTTGCTTCATCAATTTTCCTACTTCTCTAAATGAAAATTTATGAATTTATTGATGATTTATTGTCTCTTGTCTTCAGAAAATTCATTTTGTGCCAAAAGACTGTTGCAAAAATCACCAGATCCAGTTTTTATTGAAATAAACCACAATTTTCTCTTTGACTCTTGTGAAATTGGCATTGGTTCTAAACTTATTAAAATGCAAAATCTACTACTGCTTCCCACCTTTTAAGAAAAAGAAAATTACAGAGGACCTTACATCTATTTTTGAGACGTGGTGGGATAGTCAAAATTTAAAGCTTCAAGGTCAAATGTACTTTCCTGAGTGGCTCAGTTACTGCTCAGTTTGATGGCAGAAGAGGAACAAGGATGCCTGAGCTCTAAGACTGCTGAGGTTTCGTTACATAACTGGAACATATTAATAGGAAATGGTTAAATACCATTTACAAGTGAATAGCCCAATTGGTAGGTACATTGGCTCCATTGTGTGAGGGATTAAATAAATGCAATACTTCCGCATTATTATTCACTGAATGGCGTTGATTATTTTTTTTATTAAGTTTTGGCTAAAATGTGCATAGTTATATTGTCAAAATGACATGTCTGTTTCCTTAAAAGCTAAGTCTATACTGAAAAAAAAAATGGTGCTGTAAAGTTTATAATGCTATTAGTTCAATTTTAGTCATTTAATTCTTTTTATTCCTTTTGCACATACTCTTTATATTTGCATTTTGCTGAGAAGTTCACATGTTTGTAAGTTTAATCTTCTAAATCGTGGGGCTGTTAAGGCAGGCAAGTCTTTGATAGGTACTTTAGTAAAGCTTTTGACACCATTTCCCGCAGCGTTCTCCTGGTGAAACTGGCTGCTCGTGGCTTGGATGGGCGTACACTTCATGGGATAAAAAACTGGCTGGCTGGCACCAGTGGTGTTCCCCAAGGTTTTATATTGGGGCCAGTTCTTTTTAATATCTTTATCAATGATCTGGATGAGGGCATTGAGTGCACTATCAGGAAGTTTGCAGATGGCACCAAGTTGGGTAGGAGTGTTGATCATCTTGAGGGTAGGAAGGCTCTACAGAGGAATCTGGACAGGCTGGATTAGTGGGCCAAGGCCAGTGGTATGAGTTTCAACAACAGCAAATGCCAGGTCCTGCACTTGGGTCATAACAACCCCCTGCATTGCTACAGGCTTGGGGAGGAGTGGCTGCAAAGCTGGACAGCAGAAAAGGACCTGGGGGGGTGTTTGTCAACAGCAGCTGAATATGAGCCAGCAGTGTGCCCGGGTGGCCAAGAAGGCCAACAGCATCCTGGCTTGTATCAGCACTGGTGTGGCCAGCAGGGGCAGGGAAGTGATTGTCCCCCTGTACTCGGCACGGGTGAGGCCACACCTTGAGTACTGTGTCCAGTTTTGGGCCCCTCACTACAAGGACATTCAGGTGCTGGAGTGTGTCCAGAGGAGGGCAGTGGAGCTGGTGAGAAGTCAGAACAACAAGTCCTGTGAGGAGCGGCTGAGGGAACTGGGGTTGTTTAGTCTGGAGAAAAAGAGGCTCAGGCGAGACCGAATCACTCCCCACAACTCCCTGAAAGGAGGTTGTAGTGAGGTTGGGGTCAGTCACTTCTCCCAAGTAGCAAGAAACAGGACAAGAGGACATGACCTCAAGTTGTGCCAGAGGAGATGAGATGGGATATTAGGAAAATTTTATTTACAGAAAGGGTTGTAAATCACTGGAACAGGCTGCCCAGGGAAGTGATGGGGTCACCATCCCTGGTGGTATTTAAAAAGATGTGTACATGTCGTGTTGAGGGACATGGTTCAGTGGTGACTTGGCAGTGCTGGGTTAATGGTTGGACTGGATCTTAAAGGTCTTTTCCAACCAAAACAATCTTATGCTTCTCTGGCTCATAAATATTTAAATGCTCACTTAGAAATCATGGGAAAATGTCATTTTTCCATTTAGTGAGATACATAAATAAGAATTCTAGTATCAGTTTAAAATTTTTTGAACACCATGCCAGAGGGTCTTACATTCCATGTCACAGCCATTTTCAGAAATTAAGGTTCTAAATTACTTTTTTTTTCAACTTATGCCAATTTACTCAGCCTTTCTCCCATTTACTAGTCTCTAATTTACACCTCCATTTGTCTTGTTTCTGGCCCAGGATCTTTGCTAAATATACTTACACAGAGTAAATGAAACAATCTCTGAATTGTGCTTCTTTCTTCAGTGGGTTGGCAGACGCGTTTTCTGTAGCATTAGTTGGATGACTTTCTCTGGCAAGTTGTTTGCAGCAGTTCTTAATCTTATTTTGTTCTCATTGTCATTTGGGAATCCTAACATGAATTACTGTATTTTAATTCCCTTGGAGAAAAGCATGAAAATATACTGTAATGGATGCAATTTTTGAAATGGTTTTGCTAACATAAAAATATACTCGAATTTTTAGTAGAATTGAGCAAAATATTAGTTATAAAAAGCAGTTATTAAGGCAATGCTATGTTCAGGACACTGTTGTACTGTACTTGAGACTTTCTCTTAACCAGTGAAGGCATAGCGGACAGGTACGGGTCAACATCACAGAGCTTCGCTCAAAGGATGCCTAGAATCATCCAGTCACTGCACATCCCTGATTCTGGTGATTGTGCTCTGGGAGGTTTCAGGCAGGAACCTCTCCCCTGGGCTTTGCTGAATTGCAGTTCCCATCTTTACACCAGATTCTGATGCAGGTCCAGATCTAGCAGTCCTGAAGGTTGTTATCATCCTTCTGCCTGACAGATGGATCCCCCTACTTGACATCTAAGAACAATTTGTCATTAGCGTTTTAGTGGAGTTCAAGCTGTAAATGTGAAATAGCGTTCTCAGAGAGCAGTGCTGAAGAGAAGACTGTGTTCGTTCTCCTTCGGGTCTGGAAATAAGAGTGGAGACACATAATCCAACGGTGCTAAAAATAAGTTTAAAAATCTTGAGAGAGGCTTCATATCTATAATCAGATCTGTCTGCAGGCTGTTTCTTCATAATTATCTGGTATTTTATTAGTTTCTAATGCTGTATATGCCACATCTGAATATATATGTTCTTGAGCCATCTTGCATAGATAATAGAATTAGATATGAATAGATTTCTCTTTACATTTACAATCTTATTAGAAAATTCTAGTAGTAGTTTATACCTATATTACTTTCTATTTTACAGAATAATTTCAATAAATAAACCCTTTTAAAAGAGCAGAAAAACGGCAAACATATTTTTCCTCACATTATATTTCCTCGCAGAGCATGGAAGGAATGGCACTAGAGACACAGAAAGATCATCCCTAAAGAGACAACTAAAATAATCTGAAAAACAGACACTCATTATCTTCAATCTGTTCATCATTTTCAATATTTCACATCCTCTATCACAAAATAACTAACAGGTTGATTTAAAGCCATGTTTTTGTCCATTTGATTGGAGCTTACTTGAAAGCATTTGTGAAGGTAAAAATTTGAAGTTTTTTGCTGCGTGAGGTCCATAATGTCTTTGACTAAAGATTTACTGTTTGTGGGGTTTTTTTTTCCTTGTGGGTTTTTTTTTGGTTTTTTTTTTTTTTTTGCTAAGTATTGTCATCATTTGCCC
This sequence comes from Buceros rhinoceros silvestris, assembly GCF_000710305.1. Classification (NCBI taxonomy): domain Eukaryota; kingdom Metazoa; phylum Chordata; class Aves; order Bucerotiformes; family Bucerotidae; genus Buceros; species Buceros rhinoceros. The sequence goes on from NW_010432114.1 coordinate 103,613, forward strand.
TCAGCAGATGAGGAAAGGGAGGTTGCAAGAGGTTCCTCTTTAAAGATCTCCACGAAGAGGCAGTAATAACATTTTGGAAAGTGAGCTGTCATTGCTGTCTTATCAGTTGGTGTCAGACGAAGAACCCTTCCCTTTACAGTCTATAATCTTTAAACCATGTTGGTCTTCCCTCTGTCTAACAAGCACAAAGGGAAAAGACAGCAAAAATTCCAAATAGGCAGAGAATAGAGCATTGAGCACATGTTCCGTTAAATCTAACATTTGATAGGACTTCTGTATATAATATTTTGGCAATATTTTATTGTCTAATGAATGCCAAAACATTTTAGCTTCTTGATAGTCACCACTACAAAGAACAACAGAAGTTAAATCAAATATTCTCCCCATTCTTTTACTGGGCTAAGAAATAAAATCCTGATAGCTTTGATCGCTTCCACTTTCTTTTTGTTGCTGTTGTTTTTGTTGGACTGTGGTCAGTAAGAAAAGCGTTGATGTGGAAGGGATACCTTCTGGACTTCAGCCAGGGACGTAACCCAAAGTATTTTCATCTTCCAATAAGCCTTAAACTAAAGCCAAGGTTCCAATGAGTAAATTCTCATCACCTTTATGAAAATTAGCACGTGCGTTCTGCGGGTTTCCTTTCAAGCCATTTCTTCAGCGTTCTTTTGGCACAGAGCTTCTGAAGTCATCCCTGGTACAACCTACACTTGGGATCAAGTAAAGGTTTTGAGGTAACCTTTTTCACTGATCGTTTCTCCAAATTAAAAGCCGGTGTGTGTAATTTGAGTCAGTTAGTGATTTTATAGTTCACAATTATATTTATTGTTGATTCCTTCTGACGAATCCTGGATGAAGCCAAACTTGCATATTTTATAACAAAATTTAAGCATCGTAGTGGTGAAACTACAATAAAACATTGTTCAACCTTCTTGAAAGTACTTCCAGTATCTGCTGAAAAAAAGTAGAGCAAGCTTTTTTTCCCTCTTTTTAAAGGTGATAAATTGTACAGTTGAATGAATTCCTTTTTACCTTTACAGACTGCTTATAAAACAGCCCCTTCCTCCCTGGTGAAGTAGTTACTACTGTAATTCTGATTGTTTCAACACAGACACCTGTGTCATGGAGTAGTCTTCTTCCCAAAGTTGCAAGTAGGTCTGCTTTAAAAAGGAAATTTATTATGTAGTAAATAGTATTTATTTATCTCTTTGAGGAAATCCATAGAAACTTGTAAAGAATTTATTTTACATTAGCATCCATGCCATATTCCAACAGAAGTGCTAATTTAAACGCTTCAGCTGTTTTTAAGTGACTGTAAATATGCTACAGTACAGTGACTTTCACCTTAGTCTTCAGCAGCCAAATTGAATTCATTGCTAGTTGAACCCTGTTCTCCTATCAGATCACTCCTTGAGCCTGGAGTACAGAGGGCAGAAAAAACCAGCTGCAGAAATCTGGTTAATAAAATGCATTTGTATGCGGTGACTTGGAAGTTATATCTGTTTGTGCAGGGATTTGGAGTTCTGTGGGAATGATAAAATGACTGAGAATTTATGCAATAACTTTAATTATTGGAAGGTTAGAGCCAGGTTCGCTGTTGCTTGAGCATTTAACTGTGCAGCACTTTGGATTTTTGTAAGGCTCCTAACCCAGTTATGTACCAAACTCCCTATAAAATCGATGTCTGTAACCTGTTTAGCTGCCTTTTAAGTATCCCAGTACCTTCCTGTTTACCTTTGAAACTGCGCTGTTTGGGTCCGAATCATATAACCCACTTAAAGAAACCAAGGAAGGGATCTGTACATGTTGGTAAAGGATGCAACGCAGATTGTTTTTTCTGGATCGGCTGCAAAAGGCTCCATTATGCCCAAGTAAACAGATCAGTCACAGTTTTTGTAATTTTTTTGTATGCTACACAACACTAGAAGCGGTGCACTTTGTGCTGCGCAGGAGCCCAGTTCGATAAAAGTTGTATCATTTTAATCAATAGTAATGTTTCGTCTGACAAAAAAAATACTCATAAGCGTTGTTTGGAAAGAAGAGGCCTTATGGCAGTCTGTGCCTTTTAAGATCCAGGGCTTTGTAGCCTCGTGGATTTAAGTAATAGGTATTACCTATTTGCCCGCCTCTGTAAACATTCTGTGTATTGTTCCTGGAAATATGACTACAGAAAGATGCTATTTCTGGGAAGAGTGTTACACAGCTGGTGATGTTGATTGGTGACTAATTACTGTCGTTCCCAGAAGTATGATCTCTGGAAGAATTTCCGAGAAGGGACTGACAACAGGGTGTGTTGGTATATGCCCAGCTCATGCTGGTCTCTGAGTACCACTCCCGTAATTCAAAGTTAAGCCAGTGACAAATGGTAGTTGTGAATTTGTATTTTTTTTCTAACAATAATTAGATAAAGCGTAGCTCTGTTCCCTTCATTTTGTATCTTTATCATATTTTGTGCTTTTCTTGACAGCAAAACCACCACAAAGCTGAACACAATACTAACGGCTGTAGTTGGCTGCCTGTGCGTGCAGAATTCAAAACTAATAAATAGGCCATGTACTTCTGCATGTGTAATTTACAAAAATATCCCCTCCTACATGAGAGAACTGATCTTGTGACACATCTCTAAATGAGTCCATCATGGATGAAAATATCTTAATTAGTGGGAGAATCTAAGCAAATAAAATGTAAAGGATAAACAGCAGAAAATCAGGCAAGCAAAACAAGCACAGCGAAGGGAAGCAACAGTAATGAATTATTATTCAAAATATACTATAATCTTCACTTTCTTGGGAATGAAAATCCGGAAGATGGTCTGGATTTTGTCAGAAAGCTTTAATGATCTTCAGTTAAAAAGTAACAGGGACGTTGCTGCCGGTGGCAAAATGTGAAGTGGTTGTTCTTGTCTGATGAGGAATAAGCTGTGCACAAACACTGAGAGAGCCATATCAAATAAAAAAAATATTGTCGGAGATAGCTCAGTTGCATTACAAGTGCTAAAAGAAACCTTACAGCCAGGAAATGAACACCAAATTCACCTGTTCTGTTTGGGGGTTAGAGAAATTTAGAAGCATCTTCAGGATTTGCTGTTGCACACTGGCTGGAACTGGCTGCAGCAGCACAGCTACCCTTGAAATACTGATTTTGGTAGCAGAGATGGGGCTCGACCCATGGATACCTGGATAAACTACCTTAGATAAGGTTGGCTGATACTTGAATCCATTTTTTTCTTCAATCAAAATAGTGTCTTTTGTAGGACAGCAGATAATTGAAGCTCATAGTCTTGATTCAAAAAATCTGTTGGTACATCTATGTTAACATAGTTTTATTTGCAAAACATCTGTTGTTCTTCTCCTCTTCCCTAAGGACTCTTGATGATGTGGGCATTTGGATCAGCTGTGGCTATGATTTATTTATCTGTTTGCTTATTGGCAAGACTTTAAAATAAGCAAATCCAGATAGGCTGGATACAATTTACACAGCCCAGAGCTGCCTCTCCACCCCGAAGTGATTTTTCTAGGGTATTGTCACATGTTTAGGTGACAGGGATAAAATAGAATGGCAACTATGGTTTGCAAGAACCTGTGCATCTGAATTCACACTGTTGTTGGTGTTTATATAGCAAGAAAAAATATCAGAGTCCGTTATTGTACAGGCAAAGGTTTTGAGGGCATGGGATAATGATTCGGGGTTTCAGGGTATTAAATCTGGTTTTGCCATTAGTTCACTAAATGGCTTTTGGTTGAATAACTCATAATTTAATTTTGCCTCAGTATGCCTGAGTGTGCAAAGACTGGAAGGTTCACTGTATGCAAAGCTAAATAGATCCTCAGCATTTTTGTTTGTGTTCCTGACCCGAGGGTCTCATTTACCGCCAGCAGCCTTGGCAGAGCATGTCATGATCACAGAAGTTTTTCTTTACTTTCTTGCAAGGATGTAAGTTGGCCAGCAAGAGTTGGCTTAGTCAGATTCGGAGGCAAGCAGCAGGGATACTGATGGTTTTTCTTTGCAATGGAGCTACCCTTCTGTTCCCAGACATTTGCTGCAGAAAGTAATGAAAGAAAACACTAAAAATCGTTGTGGAGATTCAGTCTGAATTGTCTGCAGCCTATGCATTTAAATCGCCAAGAGGCCTTCTGCAGTCTCCCCAGTTATCACTTTTGCACATGTTGAGTCTTTGCTGCCTGCCAGCAGCAGTTCAGTAAGTTCTGCCCAGGATTTTCTCTTGAATCAATCCATTCTAAGCTGGTAGTAGAGCTACTGATGTATTTTAATGAATTCTATTTCACATTTTCCCATTTATACTGCAGTTTATATGCTGTCCTTAGAGATTTCTGTATTCATCTTATCTGGCTTTAGAAGAGTACTGGAGAACCTGGTAAACGACAGCTGCTGTGTTTTTTATAAAATTTGCTGTAAGGTTTCAGCATGATAACATTGCAAGTGTGTGTGTGTGTGTGGGGGGGGGTGTTGTTAAGTTTCTTCTTCCTTTTATTTTTCTGTTTTCCCCAGAACTGAAACCTAGGACAAATTATACTGTTGTTTAGCAAGTAGCAGGATGTGTATAAATTTCTAACCATGCTTGAACCAATAAGAAACGTGCCTCAGATTACATAAAATGGAAAGGATATTTTTCCAGTGAAATACTTGATTTAGGATAAATTCCATGTCATAGAAATGAACACCCTGAGTCATGAGGTTTATCCAGTGGTGCAGCAACCCAAATCACACATCATCATTAATATACGTGTCAAGCTGGTTTGAAACTAGTTTTGTTTCTTACTTCCATCACTTACAGAAAAGCTGCCTTAGAACTTCATTCAGACCCCTGCTTTTCCTTGCCAGCTGGTGTTTATTAGGGCTGTTTATTCTTGTGCTTTAGTTTTTCCCTTCCCCCTGCTAGTATTTATTCCTTTCTTCCTGTCTCTCAGCCCACGGTGTGTTTTATTTATATGATACGTCGCTGGCAATTTTGAAGAAAATGTCCTGTATAGTGTATGGAGCAGATTGATGAACTGCAGTTTACAACAGCAGCCCAGGACCTTCAAACAGAGACGCTCTCCCCTTCAGTAGCTGAAAATTTGGTTATTTTACTCTAGAGGACAGAACCAGCAAGACAATTACTATTAGAAAATCTTCATGGAGCTTCTGACCCTTCAAATTTACCATGACATTGTGCAGGACACAGTGAGGCACCACACTGCAAGGTCTAGACATGCTCTAATTCCTCTGTGGCACATGTCCCAGCAAGAACCCTTCTGCTTCAGATCTGTAGCTTGACAGGGAACAGTGTCAACGCTGAAGCTTTTTCCTGGTTTCTTTGTTTTCTTGCAGAAATGATGCTGCTTCTTTTTTGTTTGTTTTGTTTTATTTGATTTGTTCAAGAAAAGCAGTTTTCTTTTAAATTCTGCAGAACATCTCAGATGAGGGAATATTTTCCTTTATGACTTTGGAATAACAAGTTTCCTTGATATAACCCACAGAGAGTAGCCTTGTACCTGTGAACTCTGAAGTTCTCTAGGTACTTTCTGTGTTTTCCCCCTTTGTAAGCCTTTCTCTTCCTATGCTGCATGAATGTCATGCCTTTGCCCAGACCAGGGAGAATCTTGGCGTTTCTAAGCTTGGAGCTTGAAAGACAGAGCTAATAATTTCATCACTGGTATAGCTTATTTTGCAGTTGTGTCACATTATAGCACTAAAGTTTTTAAATGCCTACACATCACTTAAGTGTTACTTTCCCCAGGGGTAGGAAAATCTTCTAACTGATTATTATTCTTGCTGTAACAGCAATGTACGATCTATAGAAATGATAAATCCATAGAACTCTCTCAAGTTGCATAACTCCCAATGTACATTTTTTGGCTTTGTTAAACATTAAAATTGTTTATCTACCTTTTTCTTGATGTTTTTTCTTATCTTGCCTTGTTCCAATCAGTGTAATTCAAATTGACTCTCCTGGAAGTGGCGCATGGGAGGATATGATTAGCTTGAGAGCAAGAGAGAGATTGGAAGTACCATCATGGGCTTCTTTCAAAGTAAACCATGCACAATGAAAATCAGATTAGAAGCAAAATCCTAGCATTTCAGATTCAGTCACCCCCATATTCAAGCAAAAGTATATTCCCTGAAACCAGAATTTTAATAATAAAGGTATTCTGCATATTTGAATAATAAGCATATTCTGTATTTTGACTTATATTCACGTTTGACATTACTTTTGTTGGTGGTTCTTCATTTATTATCACTTTATTTACACCTTTTTGAGGCTGATTTACTGCTTATGAAAATGTTATGCTGACAGATTTGGAAACTGAAATTGTTACCCTGACTGCAAAAGACAGACAATATAGGCAGTGGTGCTATTCCCGCTGTCCTGAGAGATGTTGCTAGAACCATCCCTTGGTGGTTAAGTGGGTCTTGGTGTCTCTATCAGCTTAATTTCTTTGGCCTGCTGAAGAAGTTTAGTGATGCAGTTACTGCAAAGTCTGCTGTACCTGAATGGACAACAGGTCTTGTGTTACTGGTAATTGTCTAAACCATTCTTCATTAACATAAATCCAGCAGTATTCCATGCTGCATATCCAAATGTGTCTTCCTCTATAACAACAATATCATTCTTCATTTTGGAGTGGATGCTTATTTCCTAATAAGCCTCTGAAGAGACTGGGTTAGGGATTAGCTCTACAGAATCTGCTGTTTTTCAGTGTTCCTGTTCCTGGTCTGCTGATGTAGTAATGTATTAAATATCCAGAGGAGTGCCTGGGGGAGACAGGGAAGTAGCACAAGTAGATGGGGATAAACAAAAGGAAGATTCGACATTGTTTAAAAATTGGAAAAAAACTGCAGGCAGATTCCACATGTTGGGAAAAAATGCAGACAAATTTCTGAAGAGTAGACTTATCTTTAAATAGGTGGAACTGGACTGGAGGAAGCTGCATGTGTGTCTCATCCTCTGCAGCATCATGTAGCTGGGGGAGTTTGAGAGAAGATACCTCGCGATACCTCAAGGTCGATCATAGATATTTACCAAAAAAGCTGAAAATTACCTGCTCATTTTAAGAAAAAGGTTCAGCTTAGCTTATGATTGAAGGATCAAAGCAATCTCTTTGCTTTTCTTTTACCCATAATCTCAGCTTGTTTAGTTCATCTGTATACCTGTGCATGTACAGATACCACTCAAGGGATGCTCATAAAACACAGGTTTTTAGGAATTTGTCTTTAGTTTTGTGGTGGAGCCAGTACTCCTCTCACATATGGTTTACTCCAGCCAAAAAAAAAAAAAAAAAAAAACAAAGCCAAAT
>NW_010432114.1:110931-125072 GCF_000710305.1 Buceros rhinoceros silvestris
GCAAAGCCCCCCCCCCAAAATTGTTTCTTCCACCCAAAAAAAAAAAAAAAAAAGTAATCAAGTACAATTTGAGCCTTTTTTTTTTTTCTGGTGAAAGGAGTAGAGAATAACGCATTGTTGCATGATAACTTTCTTCTGAAAATAAACTTATAACCTTGTTAGCTTTCAACTTATAAAATGAGGTAGGATTTGCAGTTTGCTTCTCAGCCATACAGATATTTTAAAGGAAAATACTTCAGGAGGAACAAATCTTCTGCCCTTAAATGATTTAGTGAAACTGCATGTTTTCTTTGTCCCTTCCTATCCCTGAAATGATAAGATGGATCATTATCACGACAGGGGGCTCATTGTCATTTCCAACCATCACATCATCTCTGACGCATCCTGGCCTGCGCAGTTGCTGTGACTAGTCCCTATGAATAATTAGCGCTTCTTTCAGAAGAGTGTTAGTATAAGGATGCACGTGTGCTTTGTATAAAATGAGTATAACGTATATGTAAATATATCATGTATTACACGTTATAAATGTCAGCACATAAGGTGCTCTCTGTCTTAGCAGAAGCCTTATGATCTTGCTGTGTTCAGTAGACACTGGTTTTGCTTTGTATGAAGGCAGGATTTGCCTCCTGTTGCTTGTTGGGAGGCCTGAAAGTCCTCTATTAACATTGCATTGGGGATGTCACTACCAACTGACTCAGTATTTTATTTTCAACTGCTTCACTAGAGATGAATAAAAGCCAGTCTCTAAAGTATTCTACTATTCCCCTTTGAAAGCCCGTTCTAGACAATGTATGCAACAGACACACAAATAATCATCACTTTTCAAGATGTTTCCCTTCTATTGCTGAAGTTAAATATGTTCAAATAGTGGAAGTTTCCAACTTGAAACCTCCTATCTGTTCCTGTAATGAAGGCCAGGGGGAATTTAACCCTAATCATTTTCTTGTTTCCTGAAGCAACTGAACCTGCTATCAGTGGGGTGTTGCGGTCCTTTACCAGTAGGAATGAACTTCAGAAAATTGCCACTTGACATTGGAGAGCACTGTGCAGATTCTACCAGCACAACCAGAAATTGAAATAGAGGCCCCAAGAGCAAAAGGTTTAATAATGCAGCAAGTCTGTCAAGCAATTGAATTTAAATAATGATATAATGCAAAACACTAGTTACTAATTACTACAAGGAAGGAATTGCAATGGAAACTTTCAACAGTTTTTTATTATGCTGTGGCAATATTATGAGATCAGCTTGGTTTGCAATATAAAATTCTGATTTCAAATTGATTTTAATGAAACAAACAAAACAAGCAGGAAGCCTATTTGGCATAGACACTTGAAAATAGGAATTCAATACTTAGTGAAAATATAAACTGTTCAACTTTCTAACAATACAGACAAGAGAAATGTTGAGTAGTATTCATGACACAAGTAGGCTCTTATTCCAGGTGGTGCTGAGCTCAGGTTGTGACCCATGGCCCAGGCGATGGGCTGTCTCACACAAAGCCACATTTGTGTAGCGCAGCTGTGTGACTGGCTTAGTTTTACGGAAAAAAACCACAGTGGTGTTGAGCTGTGAGGTTGTCTATAAGCAGAAGCTTTGCACCCTAAGAAAGTAAAAGTGAAATCTTGAGATGATTCTAGTAAATCTAGGGTTCAAGGGGAAAGCACTGACGTGAAAAGATATAAATCTCCAGAAACATCAGGATCAGAAGGTTGCAACTCTGCAAGATGGGGGATGAGCCCACTCTAAAATCCGCAGTGTCTGCACAGCCACCCTGACTGACTGCCCGGCCAGCCGGGACTCACTGGATGCCAGCATCAGTCAAGGTTATCGTGATGGTGCTTAGCCTTGTAGCCTGCCAACCCAAGCTGCCTTCTGTAGCTATTAACAAAATTATCTTTTGCTCCTAAATCACATCTGATCCTGCTTGCACAGTGTCTGTGTGTAAAAAAAGACACCCAAGTAACTGTGACTCAGAGGGATTGTTAAAAGGTGAGGCTGAGAATTATAGTGCAGCAAATTTACGTCAAGAAAGTAAAGCAACTGGTTATGTTTGGTTTGGATGTCTTCTGCAGTTCAGACCATTTTTGTTTACTTTGTACCAACCCGTTGCCTTTAAAGAGCTCTTTCTGGCTATCATACTCAATATTATTATTCGTGTGCTTTGGTTGTTAGAGTATTTAATGTGTTAAAAGGTTGAAACAATCAAAAATAGATAAGCATAACATTGAGACACTGTGTTGGCAGATTCTTCCAGTGAGAAGGAACGGATGGAAACAGGACATGGCTTCAGAGGCAGAGTAGCAACAACTGAAAAAATAAAGGTATTAAAAGAAGTAGGAGGACTGAGATTTGAAAGCTGGGAGGTCAGATTATGTTGCATGCCTCAGAGAAAGAAGAAATAGCAACGCTCTAGGTAGGCAAGATAGCAGAAACAGCACTGTGCTATTACTGATGTAAAGGAAAAGAAGAATTTTAAAATGAAGTGAATTAGAAGAATAAAATATGAAAATAGAGGGGCTTATCACTTATAGTATCTTGGTAACTCCTGAGCATTAATTCATGAGAAGAGTTCCTATTCTTGAAAAGTGTTTTGAGCTTATTATGAAAGTTTAACCCTGTTGATGTGGCTCTGGGACAGAGACAATGTGAAAGGAACAGGCACTCTCAGAAAACCCAGATTTACAATTTTAATTTTCTCACACTTCTAAGAAATGTTTTTTTTCCATTTTTGGAGAGCAACACATGTGCTAGATGGTTTTTTTCCAGGGATCTCAGGCAGATCTGCCGTAAGATGGCAATTTTGTCTCTTATTTCCAGCTGTATACTCTTATTAAGATGTTAATGGTTTTGCCACAAAACAGCTGCTGACAATCCCGGCTGGGAAATGGGGAGTATGAATGCCATTTAAGCCTTTTCTCTTGGCTTTTCGGTGTGCAGTAATTTGCCCAGAGCATTAATTTGCAACAAGGTAAGACACAGCTTTCAGTCAATAGGGTCAGTTCTGAAGCTCAGAGAAACATTCTTCTTTTGTTCTTTAGAGAATTGTTGGTTATGTCTGGGGACTTCAACAGGGGAGTAACAGGATTTTTTCTGCCAGTTCTTCAGCATGAAGGGAACCTCATTACCAATTTTTAATAAGAAAAACGGGCAAGTTTGAATAACAAAAAATTGAAGAGCCATGTGACAGAATTACACTTCAACATGGTGCACTACCTTGTGCAAGATATGGCTGAGTGGTTACAGTAGTATCTGTATTGATAAAAATATCTCTGCTGATTCATTAGGGTGTTATAGGTATGGTTTGGAGGTGTAGATAGCAACTGAAACAGTTATATATGCATGCATAGAACTCTGTTCCCTAGCCTGCCCAGAACCCTCTACTCCAACCTTTCCATTCCCTCAGAGCTGCTACACATCTTCCTCCTCCCCTCCAGTCTTAAAAAATAAAGAAAAATATTTACACCTAATTTTTTTGGTAATCACAGGACGAATGGAACTTGCAGTCATATATTCTCTGTGGATATATAAATTTATGTATATTTCTTAAAGACAATATTTTTCTGATCAAGCATCTCCCAGTAAGTTAATTTATAATGTTACCATTGCAAATGGCAATATGCTTTAGACATAGGGAAGTCTCAGCCTCAATAAAGTAAGAATCTTCTTATTTCTTCTGCTTTATTTGAATTTGATCAAATTAATCAGAAATGAGCTTCCAATATATTTCAGAAATGTCAGGTTCTTCAGGAAATGTTTTGGTGGTGATGTTTGGTTTTGGTTTTTTTTTAATAAAAACTGCATTAAACCGCACTTAGTGTTTTATGGGTTTCATACATTAAGCTTCATTATTTGCTGATTGATGGTTTGAGTTGCTCCTATTCTCCTCCTGCTTAATTACATACAGTCACTTTGTTGTTCTATAATTTCATGACCATGCTAATGAACATATTGGGACTATGGATTGATTTCCATGGAGTCTTATCTTTTTGTAATTTAGGACCTGTTAGCAATGAAAAGAAAACCTCCAAGAACTTACAATTTAAGGCCAATTTAAGTCTAATTAATTAAAAGAGAAATAAATCCTGTCACTTCCATTACAACAAAACTCGGAAGCTTTGAGCGCTTTGATTTCTCATTTGATATTTTAATGTTCTGCAGGTGCAGACCAGGCAGTTTGCTATAAAACCTGTGTCAAATTGTCTTCTTGGCCAAGGATGCATGGCTGGGGGCTATTAAGTATATAAAAAAAAATGTAAGGAAAGGGAAATGCATTTTTCTAAATATGGAAAAGAAAATGCAAAAGCTTTAAAAAGTTAATAGAGGCATCTGTCTATGACTACTTTATACTGTGCATATAAACCTCCTACTGTCCAAGTGGCATATGGAATGTCTAGCTGTAGTCCCTAAAATAAAATCCCAGATTTTTCCCTTAGAAGCCCTAGCTATAGTACTCATTCTAGCAAGAAACTTAAAAAACATTTTGCAAAGGAGTGGTAATTCATAATGAACTTTAATCCTTGAGGTTTTTTATTGGTTGGTTGGGGTTTTTTTTCTGTTGTGGAAGGAATTATGTCCTCCACTGGTTCTGTCTTGCTGTGCCCGTATCGTGTGCCATCTTGTGATGATGTTACCCCAGTGACCGCAGTGAAGTTGTATCTGATCTATAGAACTGCAAGATCAAAACCAAGCTTTTGGTTGAACTTGAATTTTTATTAGCAGCTATGTCAGGCATTGTATTGAGCTTTACTTATTTTTAAAATAATCTTTTATACATCCGTTTTCTAGTCCTCGTACTTCAGGCTAAATCTGCAACACAAATACCAGAAGAACCAAGCTTGCTAAATATAGGAAGAAAGGGTGGGGGGGAGGGACGGGACTGTTTAAAGGAACATAGCCAATATCTGTGTTTGTTCATGTTGTTGTGAATCCAGAACAATGTATGAGTTACGTCTCTGAAAAGCAGAGTTTACTTCTCATGAAAGCAGAGTTTAATCCTGGTACTCTATCCAAAGGAAGTGTCCTTGATGAATGTTGTTTTCTCTTTTTTTCATGCTTGTCTAAGACCCAGGGCAATATGGCAGCATCAAAACTGTGGTGGTATCGGGGATTGTGTTTGACTCCTGATGCCTCATTTTTAATACTAGCAAAGTACTTAAAGCCATTTACATGGCCTTGCATTTTTCTATTGCTGTGTCCAGGGATTTCAGATATCTTTCCAACTACAGCAATCCATGTACTCTTTATGGGTGAGAAGTAAGTTTTATATGCAATTTTTACAAATATATTAATGAAAGTATAATGAAATTAAATGATTTGGCAAGGAATAGAAAGTGATGTCAGGAAGTAGAATGTGAGGTATTTAAGTCACTTGATTGACCAGCAGGTGAAGGGAAGTGATTCTGCCCCTTCACTTCACTCTGGTGAAACCCACCTGTGTCCAGCTCTGGGGTCCCCAATGGAAGAAAGACATGAACCTGTCAGAGCAGGAGCAGAAGATGGCTGTGAAAATGGTCAGAGGGCTGGACCACCTTGCCTATGAAAAAAGGCTGAGAAAGTTGGGGTTGTTCAGCCTGAAAAGAGGCTTTAGGGAGACCTTTTTGTGGCCTTTCAATACTTAATGGGAGTTTGTAAGAAAGATGGAGGGAGACTTTTTACCAAGGCCTATAGTGACAGGACAAGGGGAAACTATTTTGAACTGAAAGGGGTAAGATCTAGGTTGGACATTAGTAAGTTATTTTTTACAATGAGGGTGGTGAGACAGTGAAACAGGTTGCCCAGAGAAGCTGCGGATGCCCATCATCAAATTTGTCCTATGATTCTATGATCACTGTAACTGCAGTAGCATATCATGAGATGATGCAAGTTAGTTTGGGTCCTGGTTCTCCTCACAGATTAGCTGCACAGTTGTGTCTGACTGCACTGACTTCAGTTTGTTATTCCCAATTTTCCCATTGTAGGAGAGAAAAGATTTAAGCATGCGAAGTGCATTTAGTGTATCTTTGTATGCACATACCTGCACACAACAGATGGAAATACTCTGGTTATTATGAACTGAAGATTAAATTGTCAGAAGTAAAGGAGTAGACCATTGCCTAGTACGTAACTGTAGATGCGATTCTATGGGGTTTGGGTGTTAATTACTACTTATACAAGGTATATAAGGTAATATTAGATACTCATTTGGAACACTGTACATCACCAATAACTGAGGTGCAATATATGCAGTGACTTAACATTAGCCAGTACTGAATAATGTGCTTTACGTGCTTGTATGGTGAGATACTTTGCATTTATATAGCACTCTCGATACAAAAACCTGAAATACCAATGCTTAAGCTTATTTTAAAAGTATCCCCACATCCCAGCTGAAAAATTACAGAACAGAGATTGAACTATTTTAACAAAAAGTTGATGATTATTTGGAATAGAATCCATCATCTGATACTCATTTCACTGCTGAAACTTTAGAAAGATTTCTAATGTGCTAGATGGATGAATGTTGCTAACCCCTTACGTATTTTTTTTTTTTTTTTAAGATTTGAATAATCTTTCTATACAGAACAATACTGTTATTTCTCTGAGTTTCCTAAATGAGGCACTTTATTCATTTGGTCACTGACAGTTGAAGACAGCAGTTCGTTTCTTAATACATCTTTGGGAACAGACACTCATTTTATACACGGTCACCTTTTTTGCATTAGTAGCTGTTGAGACCCGTGCTAAATCCTAAGGTTCCGTCTCCCCACTGGACTGTCTGTCTCTTTAAGTTAAAACTCACCCTCTGTTTGGAAGGTGTTGGAGAAGTTCTCACTGGGGATGTGCTGTGACCTTGGTGTTGTGTGCCATTTGTGCATCATTAAAAGGTTGTAATGAAGTTCTGCCACACACAGATTGTAAAAGGTCAGGCAGAAAGTTGGGAGCCAATGAGGTTGGGAAGAAAAATTGTGCTAGCAGCAGAGGTTGAGGGATTCATTATATTGATGCTATGGGGTTTTCAGCAGAGTAATAACTGAGTTAGCAATAGAATGTAAATCTTCTCAGCCACTTAGTCTGAGCCTGCTTCCTCTTGATTTGTGGGGGTATATTTTTACTAGAGTACAGGAAAAGTCATTATGCTTTCAAGAAAGCCACTGGAAGTAGTTAATGCATTGTAGGTGGAAAGACAGAAGATAAACAGAACTGTATGTGGCTCATCTGTAAAAGCAGGGTGTTGGTGACAGAAAGAGAACAACTGTACCAAATGAAAATGTTTATGTAAATAATTGGACTTGCTACGTCATGTAATTGTAGGTTTACAGGTTTTGGTTGGCAGGCTATGTTGCGTATGTGTAGAATTCTGGGGCAGTAAAGGCTGCCTTTGTGGTTCATAGCATGGAAAGTGGTCGTGGCCTTCCAGAATCATATCTACATGGGGAAGGTATCCTTCAGTCCCAGAGACTTCATCATTTTCCCCTATTTCTCTGAAAAACAGCTCCTGTAATTGCAGAAGCATAGGTGTTCATCAGCTAGAGCAACATTTAACAGACCAGGTAACTTCCCTGCATTATAATTGACTTGGAATTAATTTAAGCTATTGTGCACTATAAAATAAAATGGAAGAATAAATCTAAACTCCAGCTGCCATGCCCTTTGAATTATTAGTAGTATCTAAAATACGTGAAACAATTTGACTTTCCAGTTCTCTGGATATGCTAAATTATATTCTGGCATAATTTGTTGCAATCTGCACATAGACAAGCAGTTATTTGAAAGGCTGGGGGTTTGTTGTACTTCTGTAGTATTGCATACAGGTATTTCCTCCATTGCGCCATAAAATTAGAGCTTTTTTTGACACACGTGGAAAAAACCATCGGTTTTTAATTGTTCGTTTTTCACATTAGCAACTTGGTTTCCTAGAAAGTGGTTTCCTTAACGTGGAAGAGGAACCAACCTGGCATGGCCTATCTAAGATACTTTTGTTAATTACTTAAATATGCAGATATTCAGTTCGGAGAACTAAAAAAACCAAGTTCCTGTAATTCATATGGAAGTCACCAAGAGTCTTTCCACTACTTTCAGTGATCAGAGCCAGTGGCATTCCCAGATTTTCCTCCAAAGTCTTTGCATATCATCCCTGTATTTATCATTTAATGTGTATGTAGGGATTTGCATCCCAAAAGAGGAAAACTGTGCAAAAGCTGCTATCAGCTTCGCTGTTATCCACACAGAGGCTCGTCATTTTCTCTGGGATGGATCAAGTCCCATTATTCCTAAACGGGCCTAAAAACCTAAATGTTAGTGTTCATCCCTTTTGATTCTCGGCAGGTGATTTTGTAACTAATCTAATGTGTCAATTACAGCCAGATTTGAAAAAAGATACTCAAAGTATCTGAAGGAAAAAATAATACTGTAACTACAACAGGTTATTTGGCATCCAGTCAGCTCCCATCAGATCACTGTAAATTACCTGTCACGTTATGCCACCGCTGAACATGCTTTGTTTCCACAGCCTCAGCTAAACAGTTACATATTTTGTACCTTTATTCTGTCACGCTTTCACACTTGCTATGCAGTTCTCTTTTGTTCTAGAAAATACCATCTCTCTGCAGACGGTTATAAAAGAGCTCAGAGAGATTTTCAAAGAAAGCTTTAATCGATATTGGATGCATATTCTTTTGTGCATTGATTATGATAAAGTGTTTAATTAATCAGCAGACAGCATTTTAACAGAGAAAAAAGTTATTCAAGAAATTATAATTAAAAAATTAAATAAATTTCTCTTTAACATCAGCTTCAAGATCTCTCTTAACACACACCTGCCAATGCTGTGAACCTGAAAGAATCCTGCTCATCCAAACCCATTCATTTTGGAGTCTTTTTATCTTCATTTGGTCCCAAGCCCTGTCATTCATTTGTATTTCTTCAACTGAAAATTTCAACCTCCAGATTTACGTAGTATTTCTCTCAAAAACTGAAGAATCTTATATGCTAGTATGGCCCTTCTTTAAATATGTTACAGAATCAAATCCCTGAAGTTTGTTGCAGTGCTTTTGAGTCATATATCCTTTCGGATGCTAATTCAAAGTGACCCAGTTTGTGGGTATTTCAAGTACAGTCTCTAGTGTCAGGATCCTAGAGGCTGTCTAGTTCATTCTTCTGCCCCAAACAGCATCAGCCATGCTTCTGTCCTTCCTGGTGGATGTTAACATCCAGCTTTGTAAACTTCCAGAGAAGAGATTGCTGTATTTAACTATTCTGTATCTAGTTATCATTAGATATTTTTCCCTAATTATTAGCCAAAATCTCTCTTGCTTCGCTCTTGTTCCTGATACTGCCTTCCATGAAGGAGGATTAATTGCAGAAGTAATTTACGTGTTGGCAGACTGTTATCAAGTCTCTCTTTCATATCCTTTTCGTCACTAAAACATCTTACTTCACGTTGTTTCTTGCTATTGCCATTCTTCCATGAACAATTATCTCCTTTTAGATCCTTTCTGTGAGGGTTGTGTCCAAAAGCAGAGGCGATGCTCTAGATGAAATCTTTCCAAAGCTTATTAGAGCAGAAAGGATCGTTCTGCTTGTCCTAGAGGTGATACCTCTGTTTGTACATCTCGTTTTACAAAAAGGCTTGTGCTGAACATGTAAGCTTTGGATAAACACCAAATTGCAGATCCATTCTGGGCAGTAAGGGTACAGATGCTGCTGTATAACTTCACGCCCACTGCTTCCCCATCATTGCTGTAGCAAATACATTTGGTTCAAAAGAGAAATCTTAAACTCACTGTCTTGCGGTTAAAATGAAGGGGGGTTTTTTACCTTTTAGTTAATCCAAATGAGGTACAAACAATCTTAATAAACTACAAGCCCTTTCTTTGAAACTTCCAATACTGCCTTTTACCTCCTAGTTGGGATTCCGAGGGTTAAGAGTCTGGACTATGCCAGTATAACCAGCATATTCAGGTACAGGCTTCGTTATCTTTACCCCACCTGCTCTGACTTCGCTGTCTAGGATCCATAAGGATGAAAGGAGTAGGGGCTGTAGAGAAATAAAAATGAAGGAGTTATTAAAGCAACCACCTGTCACTTTGGGAGTTCACATAAGGCAAAGCTCTGTTGAGTAAGTAACACCTTCTTGCCTAATTATTTCTAAATCAAATTATACTTGGTTAAGGCATGATGTTTGGTGAAATGTTGTGTCTGGAAGAATTACTTGCACTGAAGAATGTCAATCTCACAGTGATTATTATATTTGCTATTTATGTTCACTTTTCGAGATGTACGTTGCATCAGGTAGTGAGGCTTTCACCTATATTTATCAATTCTCTTTTTGCTAGTATATTATATGTGTTTTGCTAATTATAATTGATGAAGACCCTCAAGATGTTAAGTCATGATTCCCATTAGTGCATCATTCTTTCAGTGAGTTATCCCTATTGGCAGTGCAATTGTTTCGTTGCTGGAGAGCGCAAACATAGGAAAAATAGGATATGTTGCCAAAAATAGCACCTTCAGAATATAAATGAATAATAGACACCCATGCCTTGAATTATTTAATATAGATACGATCTGTTTTCGATTAGTTTCTTTCTTGCAATGACAGAACAATAAAAAACTGCTTTTTGCTTCCCTTTCCTTCTCTTAACAAAAATGTGACTGGTGCCCAAATGACAGCACTTGTCATGCATGTTTGGGGCTACATGGAATCCTGAAGTATAAACAAACACTTGCTTAAGACAGAAACATTTGCCTGAGTTCAGTAATAGAAGACTGTTTGAAATTGCAGATCATTTCTTTTCCTGTTCTTGTATTAGATCGAGATTTGCAATACTTTTGTTTAGAAAACGTAGGGGGTTTGTGCACCCTTTGTTTACTGCAATGGCAGATGCAATCAAAATTTTGTAGGATAGAGAAACCTTGTAGGCAGATAATTTTAAATTTGGCTCAATATTTTGAGACAGACAAGTTTGGGGTATGGTAGGTCACATGATTTAATGTGATCTACTACTATAATGGTTATCTTTTAGTACTGTCAAAGGTTCCAGTTTAAGTTCTATAGATCTATGTTACTTCAGGAAAGAAAAGGTGAAAAATGTATTATAGTATTGGAGTACATCTGCTGTAGGATCCTCTCACCACAGCAAGAAGATAAAAAGATAAGGATCTCGTTGTAGGAATCTCGTAGGTGACTATATAATACCCAGATGCTGTTTAAAATAGATGGAAAAAAATCATGAATGTGACATTCAGAAAGAGGCAGCTACATCCTGTTACACCAGCTTAAATCTTCTGACCTGACTGGGCAAAATAGGGACTGCTTTCTTGGCCCTTTTTTTGCAAAGTGTTGATGGCAATGAACTCGCAGAACTTTGGAACTTTGGCTAGTGTTAAATATGTCATAGTAGCCCAAGTAGAACATTATTCTGACAAATTATGTTGGAGTTCTGATCTATGCTGAGTTCTCCATTTTGCATCATACTTAATATTTTTAATCCCGTGTTTGCTTTTCAAAGATGCATCTCCTCATTTCCAGCAACAAATTGTGGTCAAGGGTTAAGGCTAGGCCAGCCACTAGACAAATGACAGATGTTCCCTATTAACCCCTCTCCTTTCCCAAAGGAGAAGAGAATAATGGAGAGAGACTTATGGGCTGGAAAAGAAAACTAAACCAGCTTTAATGAAAATAATAATAATTAAATGAAATACCAAACCCAACCCCCCTGATGGCAACCATGTCACTGCCAACACTGATGCTGTGAGCAGACACTGGAGAATTCCCAGACTGCACTCAGTGGCAGACGGAGCTGGATTTTGGGACTGGATTCCAAAATGCAGGGATTGGGATCGAAGGCGGAATGGACAGAGTCCTCCTCAGACACTGACCACTGAAGGAGAGTTGAGGCTTGTGATCGCTCAGCTTTATACCGAAAGTGGTGTATATGGGATGGAACATCTTGTTGGTGAGTGTAGGGTCACGTGTGCTGTCTGCTCCTCCCCACAGATGCAGCCTCTCACTTCATTGCACCCCCAGGGTGGTACACAGGGTTAACAGTGACCTTGGTCTCCATCGGAGCAAGTGTAAGCAAGAGCCTTTCTGCAGACCAGTCCTCAGCAGTAACTGCAAGCATCAAGTGTTATCACCCCTAGAAGCAGACACCATCTGCAAAATATGTCGTTAACTTCAGAAAGTGCAGTCACTGAGAAGAGACTGAGCTGAGAAGTGAAATCACTGAACAGAATTAGTTCTGTCCTAACTCAAACCAGGACAATTGTGCTAGAGATTTAGAGTCTCGGAAAATGACTGAGCTTCTGTTGAGGCCAATTTTTGCAACAGTATGTTAATGAAGCTTGAAAAAAGTCTCCATTTTCATGTTGAACCATATAATAGAGTTAGCACTTCAGTGCCCAAATTATGTAAGTGACAGAGAAAGGGAGAAATCAAGAGCCCTACTCCCAAAGCGGATGAATTAAACAGGCTTCAGATCACATTGAGAATCTGTGCTTGTGCTACTTCTGTTATTAGACAGAAAGTTCTTTCCTGTAGGGCATTGTTAATGAGCCAGTAACTTCTGGATTTACTCATTATATTCCCCATCACACTTGTACTCCTCAGGATACCCACCTTCCG
Organism: Buceros rhinoceros silvestris; assembly: GCF_000710305.1. Lineage (NCBI taxonomy): Eukaryota > Metazoa > Chordata > Aves > Bucerotiformes > Bucerotidae > Buceros > Buceros rhinoceros. Next base: position 123,537 of record NW_010432114.1, read on the forward strand.
AGCCCAGCCCATCCAGGCAGTTGTTCGTACTGTATTTCTGCTGAGACGTTTGAAAGGGAGTGAATGGTGTTACGGTTCATGTCATCTCACAGCTTTAACTCTGCTGTCTCTTGTGGTGGCCTTCAAGAGATTACTGAGCTTTGAAAACATCCACTTCTGGACAGTGATGACTGACTTTCCCAGTTTTAGTCTATTGGAGCTTTGTTGTAGTGTGGAAGGACAAGGCCCTTAGCTGCTGGTACCTATGTTGGCAAAATGTCTTACCTAGCCCTTGTTCAGTGGGAAGCTATTGCAAATGGATGTTTTTTCTTTATGAAGGCTTGTCATCATTCCTACTGAAATTTAATGGTGTACTGCTGTGAGATGGGGTCATCAGGCCACTTATTAACTTGGCCAGAAGAAAAATAAAAATGCCTTTTGGGCCCCATTGACAATACTTCTTGAGTACCTGCTCTTTAATCACCTTCCTGCTATGTCCAGGATGTCGGTTATCTATACTGCATGTATAGTTTAAGTGTATAGAATGAGGTGTGGTAATGATTTCTACATCTGTAGTAATGAAGTACTAGCTTCCCTACAGTATCTGAAATTACTGTGGCTCAACAGCATCAGAGACACTTATGACACCAGAACCTAAGTTGCTGTATTTTATACCTTTGCTGCTGGCACTGAATTTCTACATGGTTACTTAACCAATTAAAACTGGTTTATTACTTTGAATTACCTGTCTAGTTTACTTTGTTTCCTAATTTATCAAATCAGGCTAGAATATTTCATATGTGCTTACTTTATGGCTAACGGACAAGGCAGCGACATGCTGCATTATGTACATGCAGCTAGTGCTTTCTCGGAGAATAGCGTATGAGAGTTGGGAGAAACATATTTTAAATATTGCTTCAAGGATCCTGGATCCAAACTGTGACTCGTCTTATAGTTTCAAGTGCATCCCAGGCTGTAAATAGCAGTGTTTGCAAAACCCCACATTAACATCTGAGAAATTGCATTCTTTTTCTAGAAGCTCTTATGGGGGAATAATTTTGCACTTATTTCCTTGCTGAATTTACAGCAAAACCAGTTAAGTAAGAGGGTGCTTTTCTCAGAGCTGTGTACTTACTTCTGAAAGTCTTGCTGATCGAAGAAGGCATGTGATCACCAAGCAAAGACTAAGTGGAATCTGCAGCCATGCATGGATGTGTGCTAAGTTTCTTCTCGCAGGTTCCCCACCTTCCTCTTCTTTCCATCTTGAGCTCATGGATAGTGTTCCAAATGTTATCTAGGACTTCTCTTCTGGAGCTCTGGACTAAATGCCAGTTCTGGATTTCCTTTACATTAGTTAAAACACTTTGATTAGTTCCTAGGCAAACCTCAGGATTAGATCTTGGTTCTTACTCTGGACACAATGGTAGTCAAGCCAGCTGACCCTTTCTTCATTTTCCTCCTCTTTCTCTTGTTCTCTTAGGCTGCTTTTCAGGAAGTCCTTCTTCGATGCCCTCCTGCTGTCTGTGAGGGTTCCTTACAGCTATGTCCTGGTTGCCT
>NW_010432114.1:125189-162387 GCF_000710305.1 Buceros rhinoceros silvestris
TGCCTCATCTTTGATTGGTTTAATTTGCAACTCACTTAAATAACCATTCTATGATGCTGAATCAAACCCCTATCTATCATCCCGCCATCTGTCCAAACTAACACCCCAGCTACTCCAGAAATCCTATGTGGCTGTTTAGTGTTAAGCTAAATGCATCATAACTAAAAGAGAATGCTTCCTCCTTCTCCCTCCCCCATTTCTTTCCCTTATCATCCCTGCTCTTTTACCTGATGAAGATGGACAGCACTCTATTATGCCTTTGAAAGCTTATTTAAAATGACTTAGGAATTGTAAATAATAACCCTACAAGTGTGCAATCAGCACTTAGCTATATGGAAGGGTTTCTAGAATATTTTTTTGGTTTGTCTCTCTTAATTCTCCTTTGTTTTATTCCCTTGTCTTGATTACAACCAAGATTTCAAATTCCTTGGGGAAAATCTGGCTGCACAGTACGTGCTATTAACTGAAGCTGAAAGTCAAATGAAATGTATTCCATTAATTTTCAACAGTCCTCTTATCTGTGCATCTGCACCTTGTAAGACGAAGGGTCACCGCATATTCCTCCTTACTGCATAAAACACCTTCAGCTGAATCCTGCAGCCTGGTGTGAACCTTGCTCCCAAACCTAATAAAGCTCTTCAGAAGGGGCTGAGCTTGAACTAAAACAGGTTGCATCCTTGAAGAGTTTGTGTTGAGCACTTTCTTTTCTAGTTTTCAGTAAGATCACTCAGCAACTGTGTCCTCGGTGGCTTCAGAGAAAATATTTCACCCAATTGCTTGTAGAACATTCAAGGGAAACAGCCAGTGAGTCTACAGAGATAAGTTTCCATCCTGATATGTGATGCATTGTTAAAGTGAGTTTACATAGTTCAAGTGCACCCTTAATAGACAGCTCTCAGAAGCCTCTGGTAATCGCACAAAGGAGTCATGTTTATGGCCAAGCTTCAATATATCACAGAACCTGCTTAGAAAACAGAGGGAGATGGGAAAGTAATTTGTAATGCTTGAGGCACTCAGGTGTAAATTGCACTGTCCTCTTCTGGGACTGACAGAGCTCAAGAAGATACAACTTTTTTTTCAAACATAAACAATGACAAAATATCACAAAGAATGTACAGACCTGCTGGCGCAATGACCTCTAATGGTAAGAAGTCCTCCTAGAACTGGCAACTATCAGCCCTCAGAAAACTCTAAAAAAAAGTTGCAACTTTTAGACAGCAGATTTCCCAGGAAAGCGACCATTAATCTATTTAGACAGCAGGAGGTGCCACCAAACAGAGCAGGGACCTACATCTTGATCAAAACACACACTTTATTTACCTGCATTCATAGGTGATGTGGGCTGATTTGAGCGGAAGTAGAGCCTTCTAATTGGAAATGTTTCAAGTACCAAGGTTATAGAGGCCAAAGAGGTTTCTGTTTGATGGCTCTTTGTGGATTTACATATATTGAGGTGACTCAGGACCACCACCACCCCCCTCATTTATTTGTTTATTAGTATTTCAGAGAACTGCAGATCTCTTAAGGTTGTGAGTGTGTTGGTCTTTCCCCAACAGAAACACTCTGTTTTGTAAGATCCCAAAATAAAGGCCTTAATAAAGACCTTTTGGTTACACTTCTAGTGCTTTACCTCTAAAGTAAACCTTCAGGATTATTAGCCTGGCATCACTAGGAACAAAACACTTTAAGAAGCAAGTTGAAACATTTTGGGGAATAATTTGTGAGAATAAACAGGATTTGGCCATGGTTGTTGGGTGATAGATACTTATATTGTACTTTTTGAGCAGTAAGACATGACACATTATTTTGAAAGTACTGTTAAGCGAATGAGGCAGATGGAAGAATGGGCTGGAGAGGTTTGGGAGAATTTCTGTTTGATCTACTGTAGGGATGCTTGTTTAGAAGCCATATGTCCATGGATTCTCAAGCTCTGTTGGCAAGCAGCCTGTAGAAATACTTCCTTCTAGTCCAACACAGCAGAGGGAAAAGAAACCCACTTGAATCACCCAGAAGTACTAGGCAGAGGGAAGCCTAAGACTACACGTGTCAGAAAACCTAGGTCATCATCCAGTTCTCTCTCTGTGGTGCATCCAGACCCTGATGTGTAGACCTGTGGGCCACGATCCAGCTGCAGAAGCGTGGGTGATAGCACTGTCCGAGATACCCTGAGGTATCCAAGAGGGTCTGCACCTGGAAAGAATACAACACAGGGGTTAGGGGAGACTCCCAGTCTCTCAGATCAGCAGCTGGAGGTGGGGCAGAGTAATTTGCAGAGCCTGGAAAACAGGCTAGAAATCCAAATCCTTCCCTTCAGATGATATCCCAATCCCATGGGATTAGTGGGATTTCTATTTAAGAAGTTGGGATTTATTCTTTAATAAGTAAATGTCCTAATTTCTGAAAGGGGTAAAATTACATAATAAACCTTATTTGCTAGTCAAACCATGGATTTAGGCAGCTGAAGGTATCAATTTTTTTTCATTAAATAACTAGCCCATCTTCCAAGTTTATGACAAATGTAGAAAGACTTAATCCTGCAGGGTTTTCTGCTAATGTAAACACAAGCTGCATGAGCTATGTAGTCTATACAGATACTCCACCGTATACATCTGTGGTAGGAAGAGGAAAGAAGCAACCAGGTTCCTCCTAACTAACACTTACTGTGCATTTCATATATTTTATATGACAGCACCTGAGTTCTCAAACCTCTTTTGGAAAAGCAGGTCTACCTGCTGCAGGATGAGGAATTCAGCTGAGACATTAATATTTTGACATAATTATTAATCCCTTCTGCTGCCTCCAGGAATGGTTTGTCTCATGGCTGTGCTAAAGCAAACTTATTTCAGATTTCTTACATGCACTAAGCATGTGTGGTTTTCTTCTCTCTCCTAACTTACTTGTGTCCTAATGTCTCTTTCAAACTGCACAGTTCTAAATGATAGGGATGATATAATCAGTAGCTTTAAAAAAACTCATCATTTGAATACGAAAATAAGGAATGAATAAAACAGACAGTAAAACATCATTTTTACTGGGCCTGACGGCATACTGTTCTTTGATCTATATAGTGTGTGAAAGGTTTTCCATTCCTTGAGTTGCAGCCTTTAGTGAATCATTGCTACTCTGGTCTATGTTTGTGATTTTTAGCAAGTGCCTGTGGTAAAAAACCTTGTACGTGATTCCTACGTGTCCTAGAGCTTTTATGATTTCTGTTGTCCCAGTGCTAGCAATCTCGCTTTATTTCCTATGAGTCCAAAAGATCATTCACCTCTGCTTTCTGTCTTCACCCTTCCGAAAGTTCAAATTATTGGGAGCAGAGCTGCATTTGTGGGTGAATTCTTTCATAGATATTCTCAACATAAATGGATATTCATTGGTCTTGCTGTAGAAAATAGTATCTCCGGTGAGGCTCATCTCCTTGAAATAGTTTCTCATTTTCTAAATACTGAAGACACGGTAAACTGCTCTGCCTTGAAAGAAAACACTACAGCATTTCAAGCTGGTTGGTTTAGTTATCATGAGGGAGCATCTTGGTTTAGTTATCATGAGGGAGCATCTTGTGAGTTTGTATTTGGATTTCTTTAATGAAAATCAATGAGAGATTCTAAAGCATTTTCAAAACTTATTAGCTTTAGTACAATCTCAGTGACAACTGGGATGATGCCAGTAGGAGTAGAATAAATATAATTCAGGTGTAAAGGACCCAAATGCAAATTCATTCGCTTTCATTCAACAATGCCCATCTAATAGCTGCCACCTTATGCTCATGTGCAGGAAGAACATGGGGTAACCAGTGCTGTTTACCCCTTCTCACAACCTCTAAAAGAGGTTGCCTAAAAGGCCACTTTTTTCTGTTCCTGCAGTAAGACCTTCCATCAGCAGCAATCCTTCCTTACTCAGGAGGACTGCAGAGGCAGCCTTGCAGCAGGCAGTGGGGAGAGGGGAAACAAACATACGTTTTTATTGTAACAGCTCATGTTAACCCCTCACCAACCCCCATCATGAAAATGCTTAGGTGTTAACCAGTTACTGTGATGTTATGATGAAGAAATGCCAATACACCAGGAGTATAGCCATGTGAATGTATTCTGAGCACTTTTCTGCTCTCCTCTTTATTGTTGTGATTGGGGTTTTTTCTGTACCCAGATAACCTCATAGAGCTCACAGAAGTGCCTCTTAAATTAAGTGTGATCAGGATCAGTGATCTGCTTTGGGGCCAGTTTTGCGGGTTCATTGACTGAGTTGTGCCTTTTTAACTCCACAAAATCACTTTAATTCCAGTTAAACTATTTCATGTTATCAGTGACCTCAAAATGTGCTATCCTGGTTATACAGACTAAGGTTAAGACTTCTCTCTGAGAACTAGCTCATCGAATTAGGGGACAGATTCTGAGCCACTGTAAAGTGGTATAATAAAAATTGATCTGAGGGGAGTTCCACTACTTTGCATTGAGTAAGAACATAGCTCTTGTAAATCTTAATTCTGATTTTTTTTTTTCATCTGAGGGGAGTTCCACTACTTTGCATTGAGTAAGAACATAGCTCTTTGTAAATCTTAATTCTGATTTTTTTTTTTCATTAGCTGTATTATTGTAAAGTAACAACCTATTACATGCATTTAGCTGCTAGTGCGATGGAAAGCCTACAGTGTAGTACAAATCAGAAGCCAGCGCATGCTTTAATTTAGTCAGAGACGAGCTTTGAAGGCAGTGAAAGAGCCACTGATGGAGTTCAAATGCTCTTTGTCCTGCAAAAATAAAGAGGCTATTTGTTCTGCCTTTTTACATTAGCATCTTCTACCTTGCTGGAAGAAAAGGAGGAAGAACTGTAATCCCAAGCTCTTGTTTATAACAAAAAACAAATATTGAACAGATTGCTCTTACCAAAAGTTGGGCGAAAAGACGCAGTTTGCAATGGCACTTAACAAGTTTTATGGACTGGGCAGTTTACACTCTGGAAGTATTGGGTAGTAAAGTAACCGTTTCTCCTTTCTTATTTTCCTTTTATTTCTTCCACCGCCCTATGACCACAGCAATGTTGTGCCATGACAGACGTTACCAGCCAAAGATTGGGTTTTGAGAGCTGCTGGTTACCAGGCAGCTTCCACCAAGACGAAGTATGCAGTGTCTCACATTCGTTGGGCTCAAGCTGTTAGACACAAGACCCTCACTCTTAGCAGGGACATCTTCTTGACTGTCAAAAAATTCTTTGATAGGCAGTTCTTTCTACCTAAGGATGAAAGTAGTTATGAGCAGAATACCTGATTATATGACACACACAGTGGACTAGTTTGCTTCTCAAACAATAGAAAAGCAATTTAAATTTTTAACTGGTGTCACCATAGTCCTTTCTTTGTTCCTTTCGGGTCAAGTCATTCATGTGTATTTGTAAGGATCTCCCTGTGCTAAACTGAAGATACTCTTTTCTATTCTATATCCTTCTCCTGCACCTAATAGGACCCAATATCAGGTAAGCATCTACCCCTTCTTTACCCCTCTGCCCCCCAGCAATTGCTTCAGTAATTTGGAGGGTGAGCTGGAGTTGATGCTTCCCTTCTCTTTTGCTTTGTGGACAGGAAATAGTTTGTGCAGCACACTCACTCTCCACAGCGCTTTCTGCTAGTAGTTTTTCCTAAGGACATCACCCCATTTTCTTTGCAAATTACTTTTCCTCTCAGCAGGATTCAAAGAGGGTCCTAAGCTTACAGCTTTTACTAGTGGATAGATACAATTTCGTCTGTAGATGCATCCAGTAGAAGAGAATGCTTTTATCATTAGCCCTACCTTTGGCTTATGGAATAACATTACAGCCACTTAGTAATTTTGAAGAGTCCTGTCTGAGCTGATAATACCTGTGCAAAGCTCAAGTAGCAAATTAAGTTTAATTATTATCTGTTCGCTTGCTTTATCTATCTACTTCTAAAGCAAGTGGTTTTCTCAGCTTTAACTCTGCATTCCATCAGAAAAACTTCACCTTCAACTTTTTTTTAACCCAGAATCTCCATAGTGTACCCATTAAAAGGGTTGTCCAATTATATTTGGTGTGGACTAAGAGTTCTTTTAAGATCTGAGCGTCTGCAGCTTGTCTATGTGCCTTTAACAGCAAAACGATAGTGGTCTACACAAGGTAGTACTGGATCAAACAAGGACAGTCTTGACATGGTTCACAGTAAAATCAAAATCCTTCTTTATTGTCATATTCAGACACTCTACTAAAGAATAAGATCTTTCCTTTTCCTTTGTTAACTCTTGAAGATCAGTATAAATTTTTAGCTGTCATTCGTGTTCCTGGTTTGGTCTATGCCCTTTTGCCAACCCTAATCTTGATCACAAATTTCCAGCAGCTCTCACATGCATAATTCAGGCATAACTGTTGCTCAGTGTAAGATTGTTTCACAGACTGCATGGGGAAAAAGCTCAGTATTTATAAACAAACACCAGTATCATAGGGATTTTTTTAGACGGGAATATGTAGGAATATAACATTCTTCTAATATGTTTCCTTATTCTATTACAATTATTGAAATTACCATATTTACTACATTGTTAGTATGTCTGGCAAAATAAAATGTAAGATATGCGTAAATGTATACATGAACATTTGTGTGCATGTATGTCTATCGGTATATTTCTAGACAATTACACCAGACTTCATATGGACAGATCTCAGAGGCATGTAAAACCGGAGCTGTACCTTCTAGGTAAACACAAAACTACAAGCCTGAAATTTGTCCTGCAGAATACAATAACCCATAGAAGAGAGATGGCTTTATTAGAGGATGAACTGAGTAGTTATGCTATATAATTTTGGAGCCTTTGAGTTTATTTTCTCTGATGTACATCATGACTGTATCATCTGTAGACACTGAGCAACTATCCTGTTTTGCTTCCGGATCTGATTTTTCAGGGACTGACTAGACTGATTAACAAAAATCAGTTGTCCTAGCTTTAATTTTCTCTGTGTAAAGGAGAGCATCATTTCAATAAAAGACACATTTTTGTACTTTCGAAGTAGATTAAATCAATACGTGCCACATTTACTAATGCTGAGTCTGAAAATAAAAAAGTAAAAGAAATTCTAAATTAAGGGAAATTTCAAATTAAAAAAAGAAGTGCTGTGGCCAAAATTATACATCCCATCAATGTATAGCATTAAAAGCTGTTGGTGGCATTTAATGATACAAGTTCTTCCCAGAATCTTAATTTTTCCCACCATCTTACAATGCAGTAAAACAGGATATTGTCATCATGCGCTTCAGTCCGGAAGGAACTGAGTATGTGGGTAGAGTGTCTTGATTACTCGAATTGTCAAATTATCCAAAATTTATTCAGTTCTACAGTTCTTTGGCATAAAAAATTCTTGCTGACTTCAACAGCATTCCCTGTATTAAACTGACAAAATACACTTATTCTGTAACTGCAAGAAGGCTTTTTTTTTTTTTTTTTTAATGTGTGCCCATTTTGACAAAAGCATAAATTATTCTCAAAGGGTACTCAACACATTTCTTTAAGGTCTGATTTTGCAATTCATACAGAAGAAAACCATTCTGATTTTCACAGGCCAAAGGACTAGCAAAGGTTACCTTTTATTTTCAAGAAGAAAACAGGACAGCAAACTCCTATGTACTTCCTGGGAATTTCAGCTTAAAGGAGAATTTCTCTTTGGAATTTGAATAATGGTTGATAATCTTTCATGTTTTCAGAATGAGCATAAAAGAAAACATACAGTGAGCTATGGTAATATTTGAGCTATATAGTGTGTATCATAAATAAAATAGTTTAAGAACTGGAATATTATAAATAGATTATAATAACTTATTGCATACTTTTAGTGCCACCTATATGCAAGCAGTGGTGCAGGAAAGTTAAAGCCCATTCCTGGAAAGTTGATTGAACTGACTCTGTCAGCAACGTTCACCCCCAAAGTAATCGCAAATAAATTTATAAAATGGGAAGCTGCCAACTTAGTAATAAGTTATTGACTGCTAGTATAATGACATCATATTATTTTATCTTACAAAGAGTTCTTCCAATTAGCCAGCTTTACACTAAGACATAATAGTAGCTTTCTACCATATTGCTTTGAATTAGATTCTTGCAATTAAACTTTTGAAACTACCTCCATCTTTTTAAAAGAAAACTTTACAATCAAGCCTAAAAAAAAATCACAGAAGTTATTGTATAAGCACTTGTTGGCTCATTTCAATTGTAAATCACAGGGAGTTTAAGCTGGCTTTTATTTCGTTAGTTGTATCTGGTTTTTATTTCATTTTGTTCACGTCGCTTGCAAGATTTAAGTTTTGGTACTTTGCTATTGGAGTTGCTTTTTTTTATTTCCAGTCTGACATAATAACTGAAAGATGCCAAGTGAAATCTTGTTCACTGTTCATATTAACTTGCTACATAGAAATATTAAGCTTTTACAGGAACTGAGTTTCAGCAAGATGTACCTAGTTCTGTAGAGTGATTTTATTTTATATCCGGGTAGTAAGATCAAGTTGATAGCCCTGTCTATGCCACCTGAATGTAAAGCTACAAAACTGCGAGTCTCGTAATATTTTTTTGCTGTCTCACTAAAGGGTACCAAATGCTTTCATCGTTTCACTGAAGACAACATAAAGCAGAAGCACATAGTCATGCCAAAAACAAGTAATCCAGACTATTGGCATTTTTCACAAAAACAATTAAACAGGTGTGTTCCTATTTCAGTGTCTTTGCCACTCTGCGTTACTGTTGACGGTTTTGAATTCAAGCGTCAAAGCATCAATATTTTATACATGCTGTATAAAATCTTGTGTTTTAGTGATATTTGCTGATACCTGATCCTTGTTCATGGCGTTGAGTTGCATAGGATCTTTCATGCATATCATTTGACATAGCAATTTTTGAAAAAGATGCAGAAACAAGGGTGCAGGTCGGTCAGGGGTATGTCAGAGGGTCACCAGTGTTTGAAATGGTTGTAAGGCTTTGATCTTCTGTCTCCAGTCCCTCGGGGGTTAGAGACAAGTAACGCAGGCACCCACTGTAAGAATACTACCATGTTAATGCTGAATCGAAATGATGACTGTTGAGGAGTTACTCATGTATCCTACAGCATTGCATTCTGCACCTTCAGAGATAAACCAAGTGCAAATACTATTCAGCTACTAGACCTTGTAACAGCCCCGCCTTCCTCAACGAGTACGGGCTTATCTGGCATTTCGGCGTCAGAATGGAGCAGTCCAAAGCATATCAGGGTTTGCTTGTAGCATAAATTCTTCCCGTGTGCACTTATAGGTTAGAAGACCCCTAACCAAACAACCCTGTAGGTAACAAAGATCCCAATGACCTCACTAAGGTCAGAATTTAAGCTCTGGGATTAAGACGCTAAAATGACTGTTCTTTATACAGAGCTGAAGGAGGAATCTTTCTCAATTTTTTCTCTAGATCATGCATTCAGCTCTGTTCAGAACATCACCTTTGGTGTCTAATAATCAATTTTCATCTGAGAATAATGAATCAAAGCAGCATCTTACAATGTGATTGCAACCTGCAAAGAAACCCTTTTTTAAAAAATTGAAAATATTGTAATTCTTTTTCAAGCTTTTCAAGAAGAGACTTTAAACACATCACTGATCACTAAGCGTTACGTTGTCCTGTAATTTGAGGTTCCTCTTTATGACGGATCTGAAATAGTTCTCAAGTAGACCACAGAAAAAGAATACCATCTCTTTAAAAAAAGCAATAGCTTTCGAGGCCCACGATGGTCTCCGTGCTGAGATTAATAAAGCCTGACAATACATTCTGAATGCAAGCATTGAGTTCTATTACAAGGGGAAAAATGACAAAGCTACTCTTACTGACATAGTCAATAGATTGCACCTCAGTGTATACTGTACTTTCTACATTTTTAATATAAATGTGTGCAGCTTCAGAGACGGGAGCATTATCACCATTCATTTTACTTGAGGCAATAATGTGAGAAGTTGTGTCTTGTGTAATAAATAAATAACCTGTCTTTAAGACCATTTACCGAGATTGCTTTTCCCAAATGCTTATTTAGAGGTGCTCCAGAAGGTGTCATATACCAAGACAGCCGTGTTATAAGGACTTTATACAATGCAGTTTCTTTATTTATACATAAAATAATGGTCCATGGGGTATTCTTGTTCTGTTGGTTTTAGAAACAGTATAATGGAAGTCTTGTACCATGATGGGATGGTGTGATGGTTGTGAAATGTGGCTTGAAGCCCCCGTGTTTCTCAGGGTTTCTTGGTGGTCATGAAGACCTGCCAGTAGAGGCCAACAAGCTTTCCATCATGGTTGGCAATTGCCAGTCTTTCAATGTGAGACTCATCTTTTTCTTCCATCATATTTTTCTGGACTTGAAAGAATAGAAAAAATAATCTTCTCTCTATAAATATACACATTCAGATCTTCATAATCTTTGTAGCACCCACTCATACTAAGAAATTATCTTCTCTGGGTGGATGGATCATGTTAGATGGCTCTTAATTATAAAATAAGACACTGTGTCAATTCACGCATTGTGTGGTCACTTCTCTGTATCTGTCTTGACAAATACATTCATGAGAACAAAACCTCTTCCATCTGTTCATGATGATAGCGAAGGAAGTATGTATTGCATAGGTAGCTTATAAGAACATAAAAATTGATGAATAATCAGCAAACTTTGAATTACTTCTAACAATATGTGGTATTGAAGAAGGTCTTTTGTACTCATCTGGTGTCTGGCCAGAATAGACGCTTCTTTTAACATAATCAGAACAATGGGCCTGATACATCTCTAACGCCTTTTACATCATCACAAATGTGCCAATTTCATTGAGATGACCCTTGATTTACACTCGTGTAAAGAAAGAAGGATCAGGCTGTAAATATATAAGGGAGTGGAAGCATAACTATCTTAGACTTCTAGAGACTCGGAGTACAAAACAGACGAAAATTTAAAGTGGCTCAGGCGTTGTAGCTGGCATAACAGGCTATGATGGAGCACAGCAAATTGAGACTGAGTAGAAGCAGCATGGTTCATTGTTCTGTGGCTTAGCTATCTGTGGCTCAAGGTGAAAAAAACTCCATTGGTTCACAGACAGACACATCTCTGACTTTCATTTGAAGAAACAGGTGGAGGTGAAGATATAACACTATTCACGCCTTCCTAGTTCTATACTCTTCTAGTGCTAGACCTGGGCTGTAACTCACAAAAATCTCCCCTGCCTGAGACGTCCCACTTCAAATGTCAGATTTTGAAGTTTAACCTAGAAGTTTATTCTTTATTCAGCAAAGAAAATCTCTTTTCACTAGTGAGGGTGCTCTGTGTGAAGTCTTCTGCAGCACTTTCTTGAGATCATACAGGGAAACTTAATTTAGAAATACCACAGAAGGCAAAACTTCCAATTTTCTGTCCTAGAACTCAGCACTGATCTGATTGCTTTTGACTGTGATTCTAGGTTATCTACCTAATTTGTCTACGGTGTTATTGCCAACATGTGTTTTCCCACGAGGAACGTAATAATTTGATTGTTGCCCTGGGGAAATCTAAACACACACATGCACAAAAAGATAACAATTCTTGTGCAAATATAATTCTTGTACAAAAGTACAAGAATTCTTTGTCATAAAAAGGAACACCATATACACAGCAAATGACAGGATTGTATTTAGAAGAGTGTTGAAATCAAAGTATTTTCAGTCTGTGCTTTCCAATATAAATTGCTGATTTCAAAGCATAATGCTCTGCTTAATTAGATCACACAGTTTCATCATCTGCGCTGTCTATCAGTCTGTGAAGTGATGTGGTAAAAGCTAAGGGTAGCAGAAATGATGAAAGAAGCTGCTGCCCACCTACAGAGCTTCAGATGGACAGGCTCTCACTCCTACATTTCCCATGTTCTGCTAGACAGAGGTGCTGTTTTCCTGGTGCTCTTTCCCACTTCTCCTCTCTGAGGTTCTTCCATAGGCACAGAAACCACAAGAACTGGAGCAGTGGTGACAGTTTTGATGGTGACATAGTTTCCCTCTTCTGTCTCCCGTACAGCAGGGTGGCAGTGAGAAAATTCCGCCTTCAGCCGCAATTAGCGATTGCCCACTCATTTCATCTGAAGCGCAGTCATCTAACTAATGGCAGCATTTCTTCATCTGGAGATAATGTGATGGATAAAATGGGGTTCTGTGAATCACACTGTGTATGTGCATGAAAAGAGAATTTTAATTTCTAATTAAATGAGTATGTCAGACTAGCGGACCTGAGACCCCTTCCAGTATGGAAGGACAAGCATAAGACAATTCTTCAGCGCAGGCTCTCGTGCTGCTCACCCTACTGTTCCTTTCCGTTGGATTTAATGAATAAGCAGCCAGACGCTTAATTATGATAGACAGGTCATGGGTGCAGTAAAACTTAAATATTGTAAAAGAACATTGAGACCTTGATTGTTAGCACATTTTCCAAGTAATTTATAAAGCTGCAGAAGGTGTTATGGAAAATGGTGATTTACATTAACTCTATAGTCTCTGCAGTAGACATATCCTTTACTAGGTCATGTCATGGCTGTTTTAACATCAAGAAAACTGTATAAAACCAAATTTGGATTAGTTGTGTTGAAAAAATAATTTTAAAATGTGGGGGGGTTTTACACACCATTTTCCTACTTACTGTTTTTATTTAATTCCTTTTAGTTTTGTTACTAACAGCTGAACTTCCATAAAACTCAGGTGTGAGGTTCAAGTTTTACTACAAATCCCTTAGTCTCTTGGAACCAAATTGTGAGTGAAGAGCCTGGGCAGCGTCTATTATACCACGGGACAGATAATCAAAAATATTGTGCTTTTTAAAGTATAGGTCTATTTCCTCATATTTTTAAAGAAATAAGCTCTTTGAAAACAAGATTTTTATTTAAAAATTTTTTTCTTTTTAGCAAAAATCTGGGTGATGCTTTCATACTCTACTGGATTTTGCTACGTGCAGGGCCAGAGAAAATTGTTGCTTATCTAATTTTACATACCCTGAAAGCAACTTTGAAAAATAGGAGTTATTGAGTAATATCCTTATTAGTGCCATAAATCAGAGTCTTATTTGCATATAAATGAAAATTCAAACCAAAGTGCACTAAGAAGTAACAGTGCCCTAAGTTAGTGATCAACATTAAAATATGAACCCAAGTTTTCACCCTGAAGTAAACTAGAAATGAGAAGATATTTTCTGTTGGGACATAACTTCTATGTGTTTGTCGTTGGGGTTCTGGTTTGTTTGTTATGTTACCTCTGAACACATTCACAGAAGGACGAAATTATTCACTGGTCTTTGAGATAATGCCTGTAAACAATTCATTAAAATCTTATCATTGATAGCATTAAATAGTATGAAATATTCAGTAGATAGGTCACATCGACATGTTTTGGTGTAAGCTGTACTGATGCTAATTCAGACGTGGGTACTGAGATGTGTGAAAAAGCATGTTGCAGAGGTGAACTCTCTGTACTTTCTGTTAACAGTTTTTCCAGTGTTGTTCAAAAGAGGCAGTGGTGAATTCTGAGACAATAAAATCAAGCTTCGTCAAAGAATAATACTGGCCTTCTTAGCAAAAAAAAAAACCCAACAGTGAACTGGAACAAAGTGAAACCCAACCCACCCCCCCTACTTAAAACCACTGAAACAAATTCTGAGACAAATTTGTAGGGTCAATATTAGAGCACAAATACACAAGTGGCCATTTTAGAATTAGAATACTAAACTAAACATAAGCTACAGTGGTCAAGGCAACACCACCTAATTAAAGGTCTAAAGAAGGAGTTCCACCTACAGGGAATAGATGAAAAAGCTTCCAGATGAAACAGATTGGAAGGCTGCAAATGAGATATGTAATTTTTATTAAAAGAGATTCAGCAATTTTTCCCTACGGTAAGGTCAGCAGATGAAAAAGGACTCTGTGCAAAGTTTTTAGAAATAGAATGTATTATTTAGAACAGTCCCTCCTTTAATTTTTCAGTCTCTGAATGAGAGTGTAATTTAATTACTCATTTACTTCTTTCAGTGAAGGTTTCTCCCTGGGCTCAGGTTTGGTTTTTTTTAACCTTAGTTCATTTTGGTAGTCTTTAAGCACCCCTGCAGTCCTCTTGACTTTGTGCCTACTTAAGTAAGCACTACTGAATCTATGTAAAGATTATTGAACGAGGCTGAAGGCTGATTATAAATGCACATTAAAACCTGTATAAATGGTCATAAAGGCTATTTTTACATAAATCAAAGAACAGTGACTTTTTAAATGATTTGAATGAGTTGCATATTGAGTAGATTTGGCAGTTTAATATCATCACTGCTCGAAATTACCTCTCTAATACAAAATCTGTTCCTGTATATGTAGGTCATCATAGCAGTTTCAATGAAACTGTGTTTGTATGGTCCTGTTTAATTTGTCTCAGATAAAACTGCGCATTGGTGGCACCATCCTCTGTCCTGGTTGACGACTGAACAAGGATAATGTCAATGGATCTAAAGTTTACAAGGTTACTAAGGAAGGATTAGTCAGAGATCTGATCAGCAGATCTTTGGTGGCTGACACAGCCTTTCTCTGCTCCTGAGATAGGTCCTACTAGGAAAAAGGTGTAAATCTCTGGGCTCTTTATATTCAGTGATACAGTCAGAATTTAATGAGAAAAAATAAAGCATTAATTAAACTAGAATTAGTGGCATCTTTTCCATTTATATATTTAAATATCTCATTCTTTAGTCAGAAAGTAAGCCAAGGCTTTCTCCACCTTGCTCCAAGCTCCTTAGCTGCCATCTAATCCTCAGGCTTTCTCGCTTGAAACTTTGAATGGATGCACAACTGCAAACAAGGAAAATGTAAAGTCCTAAATTGGTTCCTGTTTGAGACATACAGTTGGAAGTGCTTCAACTGCAATCAACCCCCACGGTGTTTAACAAACAGCTATGATTACTTTGATTGTACCAAGCGACAGTGACCACTTCAGGTTCCCAGGTTAGTCCTGCAAGAATGAGTCAGATAAAGGAACGGGAAGAAGAGTCTGAAGATCAAAATGGAAATCTATATGGAGGAAACTGCTAGAGAGGAGACGGAGAGAAGGAAGATGATCACATGCTTGTGAGAGGGGGTCTGGTGCTGGCAGAGAGCCTACTGGTTACTAAAATAAAACCTTGTTTTGGAACGATACACAGACCAAACACATTCATCTTCAGACTGCTTTCCAGCTGAAGTTCATTTCCATGTGCAAAAATTCTTTCCTGTTTCCATGTCTGGTCACTAATATTTTAATTTAATTTCTTTCTGAGGCCGCTTTATTAACAGAATATTGAAAATACCACTTCTTGGAGGCTGTCTAAACTGACTGACTACGTCCTTCACAGTCAGCAGCAAGGAATCAAAATCAGTGAATTAGGCAAATTTGCTGCACTAAAGGGATAACTAGCTGGAACGTGCTGGGTTGACTAACCTTGGACTTCTGTGGAGACGCACCCCAAAAATGACACGAGTCATTCAGGTCAGAGGCTCAGCATACGGCTGTGGAAGGAGTTGTTAGAGAGGCTTGGTGGAAAAGTGCTTAACGTCAGTTACTCCTTAGGAAGTTTAACTCCTGTCAAACTGTAACTGCCTCTTGAACAAAGAAGAATCTATATAGAAAATAAGAAAATATGGACTTTGTGTCATTAGCATTCTGGAGAGATTACACTGGTATATATTTTATATTTTCAATATGTTACAGTTAAATTTTGTATAATTCATCAAGGACGTTAGAGCAATGTTTTAGAGGCTAAACTCTTCTCAGGAGTAAGCAGGCACAGTGTCATCAAAGGTGGCACATCATACCCGTTTCCTATCTGGTTGCATTATGAAGAGGAAAATCTCAACCCAAATTCTAGCCTTCTCTAGTGTCTATGACTGAGGATAGAGTGCTGGATTGGACATCGAATCAGTAATATCTGCAAAGCTTACTTTTAATTTAAGAATATGTCTCCTGCAGACCTACTTACAACTGTTCCTTTGAGATTTGTAGGAATGTGAGTAGATGAAGATGTTATAAAAATTAAATAGCCTCAATTTACCCTCAGCTAGACTGTGAGGCATGAAGGATATGTCAAAATTTGAGGGTAAATCGGTTTAATTTCCATCAATTTGCACACAGTCTTTGAATTTTACCAATTGTATGTAGTGCCACTACACGATTATCTTAAACAGCCTCGGAGTAGACTGAATTTAAGGGGGCTGCTCTACAACCATTAATATCTCAGTGGACCTGCTGTGCCATGTAGGTGTGACAGTGATTTTGCAGTTGGTCCAATATTTACCATAGGGTTCAGGTATAGTGTAAATTAGCATTCTATGCCTGGATAAAATCAACTTATTAGAATGCAAATGGGTTTATTGCGACAGTGCCGTTCTTCCCAGTTCATATTTTTCTGCATCACAGTACAGAAGCGTGCTTGGCAAGCTTACGACTTCTTTTTTAAAGAATCCTGGGGAGAAATTAATAGAGGATGTGAACTCTGTGCTTTGAGGTGTATTAATTTGGCCAGGCTGGAAGACCTGGTAAGTATTTGATCACAGGATGCACAAATTGTAACATAACCAGTGGCATTAGTTACATTCCTGACCTCTGTGATGGAACAGAAAAGCTATTTACAGAACAGGTTGATAGAACATGCGCTGTAAAAATTTTTCAGATTTCTTATTAGCAATTTTACCAGTAATAACTGAAAGTTTATTGTTTAAACTATGATATTCAAAATGAGGTATGTAAAACCAGACACAAATGGTAATTCTCACTGAAACACCGGCACATCCCCTCACCAAAGAACCAAAATATTTCCACACATTCTATGAACATTTTTCTGAAGTGATCACTGTTGCTTGAATGCATCCCCTAATATACACAGTGAGAATATCATGCAGTGGAATCATCAAATAATTGTACAGGAGGAATTATACAGCATCAGACACCTGTTAGAATTCCAGCTGTAAAATAACTTGAGTCACATATAGTGGCAGGTAGAACTAAAGTGAACTCCAAACTGCTCCCTTTCTTGTAAAACCTCACTAACAAAAAGCTTTTAAAAATTTCATGTGAGTCCTGTTCCGTTGTGATTGGAGATATAACTAAGGAGAGCTGACTGGTTTTGTCAATCTATCGGTCTAAAACAACAAAAATAGCATTTAAGCTGCGTTTCTATAGATTATCATGCATGTATTTTCCATATATCTATATAATGACATTCCCATAAGCGACAAGAGTTGTCTTTGTGTTCATGCCAAATATCACGGCCGTGCTTAACAAACGGAGGTCATTCATGCCAAATGGTTACAAGCTATTAAAACTCAGTGAACTACTTACAGCGTTCATTTTGCAGTTGGCAGAAATACCGTGGGCCGGTAAGCACTGGCAATTGTCAGTGGCTGAAAAAATAAGAAAAGAAAAAGCTTGGGGCTTTTCTGTATGAGAAGAACAGGTATATCAATAATGTAGAGTTAATTTCCCTAAATGTACATTTTAATGCCAAAATATTGGAAGGAAGAACAGTTGTCAGAGAATTCTTGACTATTCCTTGTAGTTACATAAAAAGGACTGGCTGATAAGCAAGGGGAAACCACAAAATTATCTCCCTTCTTTTCTGTTCAGCAACTCCTGAGTGATCTCTTTTGGTGGACTAATCATTCCTGACTGCGATTTTCGAAATGGCAGGATAAAGTGCATTGCTGCAGTTAATGAAGAACTCTGAGATTTGACAAGTTTGTTTCTTCTGACAAATAGCAAATGTTTATAGTACTTGCTTTTGCTTCAAGCCATTACAGGTGCAGCAGAGGTGGAGGAATAACTTCACTTAAAAATGATGGTTTTCCAGGGAATAACAAAATCATCCTTTCAATTAGAAATATATTTCCTGTCAAGTGCAGTAATTGAATAAACAATGCTATTATTAAGTTGACGAATAAGAAATAAAAAAAAAAAAAAGGAACAGAAACTTCTCAGCAAGTGAGAGAAAGTGCAAGGTTAAGACCCAGACTACAGACTAGAAGAGGTTTGTAATTGCGTTGTTGTCTGGGTGTTGACTGGCTGATTGAACAGCCGTGGAGGTGTCCACAAGCTGTCAGGCCAGGGAATTGGAGTTAATGGACAGCTAATATCATGACTGAATGGTAAAAGTGAAGCCTGATCTCTTTGAGGATGGAAAATCAATAGTCTATTAGATTTGTCAGGATGACGGGAGAAAAAAGTGAGTCTGCCGTATTTGCTTGCATTACCAGGGCTGCTCTAATTAAGCACCCACCTCGAGATGCAGGGGAACCTGGAGAATTGAAGTGGTAATGAGATTCAGGCTTGAAGTAAATGAAGTAACTACAGCATAAGGCATGCTGACAGACAATTACACCTCTTTATCAATGCTGCTTCTTCCCAGAAATCAAATCTCATATGGCAGCTATAAAATAAGGCTGAGCCTGGTGTGATCATAAATCTTACTGCAGCTTGTGGTTGTGCACGTTGTTCAAGTTGTTTGGAGCTGTTTTCACAAAAATTTGTAGACACTTCGGCCAATGCTGAGCTTTCTAAGTGAAAGTTTCTGCTTCTGTGAGTATTTCTTTTGCTTAGAATTACTTAGACCCACGCTCTTTCACTATTAACTACAGGTACCCAACATGACACTCCCAGCTTGCTGATGGCACAGCCTACCTGGGTACGTGCCAGCCAGTTCCGTGGCACAAGCTAGCTCTCATTCTTCTCTTTTTCCTTCTTGCCATCAGGAGGTAACTAACCTGCCTAATTCAATCAACACGCACATATCTCATCCAAACCTGAGTAAATGTAATGCATCTGACATTGGGAACATTAAGAACGAGCACATGATTTCAGTGCTGCACAAAATTGCCTATTTGCATTAAACCTGAAATTCTCCAGGGCTTCCAATGGCTCTCTCAAATGTACAGTATTATTTCTGTTATCTGCTTCCTAGTCAGTGAGGTTGAGCAAGTGAAGGGTTTGGGGCTCAAGATTTCTTGTGGCAGAAGGTTTCACTTTTGCAATCGGCAGTGGCAGCAAAGGTGTCCCTTACTTCTGCTGCTGCATGATCACCAAGGTTCAGAGACTGTTGAGCATTGCTCTGCATCGTTTTTCAGCAGGCAGGTTGTTGGGGGAAGAAATTCCTTTACCTTGCAGCCCCTCATTGCTCCATACCTGTAGCGATAGCTGTTCACTGCAGCAAACCGAAGCCAGTCTGTTGTGTGCTCTGTTTATTAGAGTCAGTAGGCATCATATGCAGTCAACTGCAATTAGAAGCTGAAAATGAATCATTTGGGTTCTTGATACTGCTGGCCTGCTGTTTTGATTAAGTTAACTGTACTATTAGTTGCTGAATGCTCCAAATGACAAAATCAAGAAAGGGGTTTACTTATCCATTACTGATAATTTATTTTAGATTTTTGCAGTAATTTGTGGGAGGATTTGAAAACACTTCACAAAATGTCTTCAGTCAAGGAGTGTTGTTTTATATTGAGCGACTGGTTCACCAGGACTCTTCTAAGTGATAACCTACATTGAATTCCTAAGTAGACTCTGAAGCAAGGCCACACATTTCATTGCAGTATGTTGTATTTCTGTGAGTAGATGTTTCTATTGCATATGTAGAACCAGGAAAACTTTCTATATGTAAGGTCACCAGGGCCTTTGTTTTGGCTATTGTATTCGTTAGCCTGTTAAAATAAAAGGCAATTTATTCTACCCTACTCTATCTTTCTATTGTTATGTCTGTAGTATAATATAGATTAGAATATTGATTTAAATAATTCTATTTAATTAAAGAGGTGTAGGAAGCATTTGGTGGTAGAACTATGTATATGAGCCACATGTTTCTTTCACACATATGTATGTGTCCTTTGTAGCTGAATGTTCATTCGCTTTCCTTCATTATGGATTCAGCTTAATCGGGAGTTATTAAATTAATTTCTGTAGTTTACCATACCTTATGTGACTTTACCTCCATTTGAAGATCCACTAGTTACTCTTCATTTCCTCTTAAAACTGCTTCTGCTTTGATTTTTTTTTTCATTTACTTCCATTACTGCATTGGTTATATGAGGCTTCATATAAAGAAATTAAGTTAAGACTTTAGCTCCCTTCAGTCTGGACTTAATAAAGGTTCATAGATGGGGTAGTTGGAAGATCTTTGCATTTTCTTCACAAGAAAATGGCTTGTAGTTTGCTCTCATTTCTTTTTATAAGGATTTTATTACTCATTGTGGTTATTATGCTTAAAAATATATTACATAAGTGCTTATCATATATGAAAAAATAATCTGATATTTCAAATATATATTGAGGATGTTTCTCGTGCTATTCCATTAGTTTGTTTCAGTTAGTACATTAAAGAAATGACAAGTGACAGAGTGGTTTAAAAGTGCCTTGTACAACCTACCTTCGCTTCTGCTGTGGTTTAGGATAAAAACAGTTAAGAGTACACTGACCTTGATTTACTCTTTGGAGAACGTTTGTAGAGCATTAAAAGTTCATGCATTGTCATGATGATGGACTAATTGACTCATAGGGGGATACAGAGCGAGTGTCTGAATCTGAAAGTGTTTGATGTTTTCTGGTGTGTCATAAATGTCTCACTGAGGGGGCTGGACCTGCTGGGGATCGAATGCCCTGAGACACTCGTCGGCACTGGTTAGCATTTCATTAAGTCACATCTTAGAGTAACACAGATTTAAGTTCAAGTCTTACTGCAGTTTTGTAATATAGTTTGGAAACTGCTTACTCATGTTCTCTCTTGACAGGAACTGGTCCATGTGTTGTTGATGCATCATTTGAATCATAAAAAAAAAAAAATTTGGCATAGTGCGAGTCTAGAGTTTTTATTACAAAATCAAGGTTCATTATCAGTCTGAGTCTGATCCCTTCTCTAAATAAATCGATTTTGAGCCCACAGTGGCATCAACTCAGCTTGGTAAGAGAATCTGTGTTCTCTAAAGGGGAAAAAAATTATTGACTTGTAATCAATGTGCTGAACAGTACAACAGCAAGTATTGACCCCCTATTGAAAGCATACGACTAACACACAATTCCATAATCTTCAGGCTAATTGTTCAGAAGTACCAAATAAATGAAAGGCCTGACCTAAGTACAATAGTTCCCTGAAATTATTGCATCGAGGTTATTACAGTGTATTTCTGTGGTATCAATAAACACACTTTCTAAGAACTAAGCAGGTCAGCCTTCCCTAGAGTGGCAATGCTCAGGATGTTCCTTTTGTAAATAATGAGTAAAGTTAATAGAGAAGCCAGAAACCCTCACTGGCAGCAGCACCGGTAGCCTGGCAGCAACCATCTCTTATGTATACCAAGAGAACTGCAGCTTCAGTTTCTTTGCTTATCTTAGTTTGGCACTTAAGAACTTCGGTGGGGAGAGAAGACTTCCTGATACATTCTTACTGATGTTGGCAAAACACGTCCATTTCAAATGGAATACTGATTTTCGACAGTCTGGCTGGAATCTGATCCATTGGAATACATATATCATTCTAGGCTACTGCAAATGTGGCTTTATAAATCATTCTTTTGACATCCTGGAGTCTCAGTGATGTTTCTTAAGGTTCTAGTTTTCAGTGTATGCTGTTCAAAGTTCAGGACTAGTGGGGCAGAGGCACTGTATTAGTGCGTAATGAGAATGCAGGAAAGCAGACTTACCGGTCACTTAATGTAGCTAATACTCAGCATTGATTTAGGTTACACCTCCTATACAAGAAGAATTAAGATAAAAGTGCAGAACTTCTAACTTTTACTTTTAAAATAGTTTAAAAATAATTTTGGCTTTTATCAACCAGAATTCCTTTGATAATCTTCAGTAAGGTACTTTCAATTTCTGTCTTCACTTGGAACTAACTTCTTAGAAAAGAATCTTATAATCTAATATTCCAACAGTGATAAATGTGAACAAATTTTTAAAAGAAGACTTATGGTTTTAAAATTCTGTGAATTTTTTGTTTAAATTGTGTGGTAAACACAGTGCAGCTGTGAGTGATCATTCTTAGAAATCAGAACAGATAGGAAATAAAAGGTTTTTCATTTCAAGTACTGGTCACTTTAGAATGTTTTTTACTTTAGATTTTATAATGACTCTTCCCTTAAGTCCTAGATAAGCCATTACTAAGGTTAACCAGCACCACGTGAAGGATGATATCATATCATATCATCCAAAGGCCATTTAAGCAGGCAAAAGTTTTTCCATTTGCTTCACTGCATTTCAGACAAGGTCCATAGTTTTTAGTTTCCATATCTGTCCTTCCTTATACCTGGAAATGTGTTTCTTTATGTGCTGTATTTATTTCCCAAAATCTTAGATCATTAGGTTCAACTGACATTTAAAAAGTCCTGCTTTCAGATTAAGCCATCAGAACTACTGATGAGTGCAAGTCAGTTTTGGTCGTGAATATTGCCAAGCATTTCTATTTCCAGTACTTGAAAGAAATGAAGTAATAAAAAAAGATCAGGCTATGAGTGACAACTTAAAACCTCACTCACCAGACTGAGAAGGGTATAAAGTTACAATTTAATGTGTATATACTCCAAAATTTTGAAGGGGAATATAGATAATTCTAGTAGCTTTATAAATACTTAACTGAGCTCTGCAGGCCTATTTTTCTGATGCTACATTCATTGCAACTATAAATTTAAACTAGACTGTGTCAAAGGAACAATTACAGTTTGTCACAAAAAGGAAAATTTAAACCCATGTCCTTTTCTTTATAAATTATTAGACATATAAAATGTGTTATTTTCCCCTTAAACTTTAAATTCATTTAATGTCAAGTTCACTGCCATCTGGACACATGGTTTTATGCACTTCTTAAAGAGGACTTACTCAGCTAATTTTTGCTTCAGTTCAAGCGAAAAATTTTTTTGAAAACAAGTTCTCACTGTTTGCAGAGAGAGGCATCTTGAGCATGCTGACCAATTTGTGTTTAGGGTCGTAAATCACATTCCATTAGGCATATTAGAAAACAACTTGCTGTTTTCAGAAGATACTTTATGGAATATTAGACATGATGCAGCATAATGGAACTAAATCTTTAGTGAATATATTTTGTGTAAAACAGATTCAATTTGTGTTTAAGGAAGAAAGAAGCTAATACTCTCTTTACACGGTGCATTCTGCAGTACAATTTATTAGCATTTCATTCATAGGGACTGGAAGTTTTCCAGCTGCATTCAGCTGAGATTGCCTGACCTTGGATGTGAGTTCAGATAGTGTGTTATCAGTCTTTTGAGGGTATTTATGTGGCCTATACATTTCAGAAGGAGAATATTGATTTGTATAGGGTGTGAAAACAATATCTAAAAGCGGTTCTAAAAGCATGTATGCTACAGAAATGGAAATAAGTAATTTCACTTCTCTCCCAAAGACCCAGCTTCTTTTGATATTGCACATGCTTGTGTTATCTTTAGTGCGTAGCCTTAATGAACGCTTTATCTTTGGCAGTAATGTGCAGAGCCTAAGTGGTATTGGCCTTGGAGGGCTTTTTGACTTAATTTGCTGGATGTGAAGCCTCTGTTTCCAATAATTTATTATGTTTCAAGACCATCTATGGGAATATAAAATGCTCACTTGAGGCTACCTTTTATTTATTTCCAAGCAGTTTTTGAAGCCAAGCTATTCTTTCTCGCATGAAAAAGTAGATATCAATCCACCTTTTTTCTGTTCCCCCGCCCTTTTCTCCTACTTCTTCAAGCATGGATAAAATCAATGTGCTCATATATTGATTTGGATAACATTTTTGGTATGCTTCAAAGTGCATAGCAGAATTACAAATCATGTTAAACTCCAAAATTAACTTGATGGCAGATTACACAAATTATTTAATCACTCCAAAAAAAAAAAAAAAAAAACCCAACCAAACCTTCATCAAATGCAGCTTATTCCAGCTACTTAAGAACAAATAAAAGTAGCGTAATCTCCCTCTCCGTGATCCCCCCAAAAAAAAAAAAAAAAAAACCCAAACCAACCAACCCTAACAAATGCCTCCGCTGAATCTCTCATACCAGAATTGATTCTTTTGCACTGGGTTTCAGACTTTGTAAAGTACATATTAAAGAGCTGAACCAGTCAATTAGAAGATAACTGCAATGTAGGTAAGTGAACATTGCTTAGAGAATTTTTACCAGATTTTAATCTAATTGTTTATTCTCTACTCTGTACTAAAAATGAGCAAAGCCAGCTCCTTGGAAATACAAGATTTTGAATGGATTCTTTTTGTGTAACTGGGAGCAGAGGTGCATATCTGCATTTATTTGCATCTCAAATTTATGTTGCAAGGTGTTTTGGCAGGGTTTGTCATTCATTAGGCATTTCTTCAATGCTTGGTCTAAGAGGATCATTGTCTTGTTTGGGAACCCAATCCCTTCAGTTGGGACAGTAAAAAGAAAGGAAAGAAGCATAAACTCTTTGTAAATATGAGAATTTCAAATAATTTTTTCCTTGTTGATATTCCTGTGCAGTGAAAGCCTATTCAAACACTCACCATAGGTACTGGCTCGCTTTGGTCATTTTTCTAGCCAGCTGGACAAATGGGGTAAAAACCCAGGTAAAAAAGCAATGCTGTAAATCTCCTTTATCACTTCCTATGAAAGCTAAACCTATAGCCCGCAAAATGTATGTGCTTTACTTCACATGCCTAAGTCATCCTCTTGAAATCGATGGGACTTCTGCGGGGCATAGATTTAAAGGAGAGCATCGCTCCTTACAGGTCCTGCATCGAGATTTATGGATGCACTGCATATGCTTCGCTGAGAAATTTTGGCCACCAAACCATATCAGGATTCCTGGGTTTCAGCCTCATGGCAGCTTGTACACTCCCCTACAGACAGAGTGAGGCAGGGGGAGGCAGAGGATGTCCCCATGGTGCCCAGGAGAGCTGTGAGTGAAGACTGTGAGCGAGGAGAGAGCCTGCAGTACTGGAAAAACAGAGAGATGCTGAGCAAGGCTGGGAGGAGACAGTCCCTGGGCCTCTGGACGATAGGAAAGAAGTTTCATCAGGAGCTCAGGGGCCAGGCAGAGCTTGCCGCAACCCAGAGAGCTGCACCAAGCTTGGGGGAGAGGAGCAAACTGGAAGGGCACAAGAGGAAGTGGGAATTCTTTCTTAAAAATGTCATGTGTTTTCTATCTTATCTAATCCATTTGAATTTTCCCTGACCTAAAGAGTTAATTATTCTGGTTCTTATTCTAATGTTGTTTTGCCGTTTTAATTTTAAGAGGCAATCTTTTCTGTTAATTCACTGTAAGGAAAAGATCTAGGCAGATTTGCCTCAAAGCTTCAACCAACTTAAAGTCCTATTACAAGCCATTGAGGTAATATAATTTTATTACTTCAGGACACTATTTATGAGGAAAGTTAGTACACGCTGCAGTGCTTTGCTGAATCTGGGCATCCTTCTCCTTCATTCCTATTGGAGCACTTGGTAGGCAAACACCATGGATGCAGCTGTAATACATGCTGGTATTTTAAATTCCAGTGTAAGGATGTAAGATTTTTTTAATATTGATTTGGCTTCATCTGCTTAGGTGACCCCTGATATGTAAACCATATTTAGCTGTGAACTTTGCTTGCTTCTTTTTCCTTTTTTTCCTATTTTAATATATAAAGAGCCCAAACTTTTTTTTTTTTGAGTGGTATAAGCTTCATCTGGCACTACCTGATACAAAGAAGCTCAACATAAGAGAACAGGAGTATATATTTTCCTTCCAAATACTATCAGAACTAACACTAGGACCAGAGGGTCTCATTGGAAATAATTCCTTAAATAATCACTTACCTCAAAGGCATTTGATCTGTATGATCTGAATGAAACTGCTGATAACTTCAGAGAAATAGAAAACTGTGTTAAAAATCACTTTCTCCTGGGGACTGAAGTCCTGTCAGTCACATGGTGGATTAGAGGCTTGGCAGCTTGCCAGCCCATCAGACGGCCTGTAAGTTCTTTGATGCCAATTGCATTAGCTTTCCTCTGCTAATGTGCTACATAGCTTGGAAAATAAAAGAATGAAGGTCAACATACCAGCATGTACCCCCGGTACAGCAAGGGCTGCTCATAACGTGCAGGAGAATGAAAATACTTCAGAGTTCAAGCTGCAGGCTGGATGACCTTCTCCTATGCCCAGGGTCCCGAGATTTTGTCCTCGAGTCCTGAATGCAATGAGTGCTTGTCAGACCCCTGTCCCAGGATGCAATTTACTCTGAAATTCCCAAAGGGACACAGTTTGTCTTCAACCATGATGGCCTGTTATTTATGTGCAGATGCTGTGGGCTATGAACTTTTCTGCAGAGTGTAACCACTGCCGAACTCCACTCTTGCTCTCCCGGCATTGTTCATTGTGAGGGCCATAATGCATAGGAACCAGTGTAGCTCAGGAGTCAAAAAGCCGGATTAATGACTGATTTGAGTGCCCTCAGACAAAATGTACATCTTCTCCCAGAGACATCTTGCTATAGAGATGTGTTACAGAGACAGATGACAGACCTGCATGTCTGCTGACTTACATTAGCCATAATACAGCAGAGACCCTACATGGATGATAGATGACCGGAGATGGTCATGGGTTTGCAAGGTAATGAATCGCTACATCCTTCTTCCTCCCTCAGAAACAGGGAGGAATAACCAAACCACTCCCAAAAGCACCTGAAGTATGATACTTGCTGAGAGGTGAAGCTTACATATGGGAGCAAAATGCAGAAACAGAAGTCTAAGAAATCATCAAGACACTGCAGAGTGTCCACATCCTAGGTGTATCTAGTCATCACAAAATAATTAGTTTTGCTGTGGAGAGGCTTAGAGCCCTCCAGTCTAACCTCCATCCTAAGTAAGGTAGACCTGAGAGATTTCCACAGCTGCTCTTGTTCCTCACCCTGGACAACATCTTGTATTCTTCCCCCTGAGCATGCTTTGGGAAGCTTGGAAGACTCCTGCAGCACTGCTGACACAGTATCACAGCCCTTAAATTCACACTTCGCTACTGAGAAGGAGTAAACTGTGACTCCCTGGGTAGCAGTTGGCACAGTGTTTGCCATCAATCAGCATGTAAAACTGTTAGATTGACACTGAAATCTACCTTGTGACTAGTAAAGAACTAGAGGAGTATAAAATTGTGGGAAGAAAGGAAGCTCAAAAATCAAATATGTCATTTTGGTCTTAAAGTGTTTTCACCCAAAGGGGGAAGGGTTTTATTTTAACCTCTGATTTTTTCAGTTTTAGACTGTAATAACCTCATCAGGGTAAAAGCGGGGAACAGTTTGTAATATTTCCCCATGACTGTTATGTGCTAAATTTGTCCTTCAAGCTTGAAGAGACTTTGTTTTTAAGTCATTATAGGGGCATAGACCTCCCAAAGCAAGGGAACGATACTGTACTTTTCCCTCACACTGATGATGATTAATGCTCATAAAACAGAGGCAAGGGCAGCAGTGCAAAACCCATCCTTGATATGCTTACAACCTTGTAAGAAAACTCTAGTTTCTTGCCAAAACCCGAGTTTGAGTACACAGCGTTACCTGTTATGGAGTGAAAGGAAGCTGTATTACTTTGCTAGGTTAGGAGTGGTAACAACAGTAGGACGTTAACAATGAAGGAAAAACTTACTTTGTCATTAAATGAACAGGACAGATGATGGATTATGTGGAGAATAATGTGCAAGAAATGCTGGAGTCACTTTTAATTGCTTAATTTTATCTCTTTTGAATGATGAAACATATCTTCCATGACTTCAGTGGTAGTAAAAGGTGAATTATGTATAAAGTAATGATTTGGTCTGAGAGTAAATCCTTTATGTAGCTATACACAAGTATGGATCTGTATTTTGCAGATGGGATATATCAGTAATAGCAAGAGAAAAATATTTCCTGTCTGCAGGTCTTGGAGTTTTTTTGATCAGTGCAAAGATGAGTTGTGCACCTCTGGATGACTGATTTTGCTTTGCACATACTGCTCAGGTCTTCTATAACTGTTCAGATGTTCTGCTCATTTGCAAGGCCTCTGACTTTGCAAGTTTTGTACTGAAAAAATAAGAGAGAGCATGTCCAATCTTGAATGAGCTAGAGGATAATTGCAGTAGCGTGTTCATATAATTCACAGCTAGATTTTTTTAAGATTAATCTTGAGTGTCCTGGTTCATAACACTCTTTTCACTTTTGCTTTCTTTTCACCTGAGGTTTTCGAGGTAGTCTAGTAATGGTATTTAATTTCCCCTCTTAAGCAACTACAGTCTGAAGATTTGCAGCATTTATCTAGGGTTTTTTTAGTTTCAATATTATTTGAGGTACGGATTTGGGAGGGTACTTACAGATTACTGTGAGATGTGTTTGTTTGTATGGTACAGACAGAGAAATTTTGTAGACTATAATTAGTGTTTTCTGATACTTCTGATGGTAAAATGCTTTTTGGGGTTGCTTTTATAACTTTTTTGCTGTACTTGTGACGAAACCCATAATGGAACTTTATCTCAGGCCAAATTACATGGGAAAATGGAGTGATTTTTTTAATCAACATATGAAAAATTCTCTCTAGGGGAGGAAAGTTGTTTTGCTTACATTAAGTATTAAAAATTCCGTCTGTGAAAAAAACCAGTTTCACCCACATATTTTGGCACATGGATTTGAAATATGACACTATGGAGAGGGAGCTTTCCTTCAGCAATGTCTGTTTCATCATCTTTGGACAAGTCCCTCTCATTTCACTGTTTACAAGTCCAATAGATACCAGAAATCTAGTTTTTTATTTTCTAGCTTTGTGGGGTTTCTTTTTTGTTCTAGATTTATATTATGTTGCCCTGGGGAGGGTGGAGGGATAAGCCAGGCTACTCCTAAGTGGTTTTGTTAATTTTTGACTCATATTACAATAGTAATAATCTTCTAAAAATTAAGTATAAATTTTTTATTATACAGCGGTTTGTTGTTTTTTTTTTTTAATATCCTGTACTACCTTTCACTCTTTCTCATTTGAACTGTGGTCATATAATTAGTTGATTTTGAAAGTGGCTTAAATAGAAGGATTAAAACTTTCACGGAGATGGAGGAACAAATGTAGGAAGGTTAGGATTTTCCATCTAGTTTTGCAATTAATGGGATTTCTTTCTGTTCCACCTGACGAGATTTCTCTCTCCACCCCCAGTCTCCTCACTACTCATTGCTATGATACATCTCACAAACTCCTTTTCTTTAACAAATTCTTGTTCAGTTCCTAGTGAAAAGGTAAAAACTTTTAGACAAGAAGCAGAAGCAAGTAGCTGGAGGCAGGATCTCTCTATTATGTTGGAGGTAAATGGATTTATCCCTCTTAAAGCAGTGATTAGTAAATCCATTACCTTGCCCTGTGGGTAAGGTAATAAAATTACAGTTTATCCAAAACCAGAAATATGCCAATAAATGTGATCCTCATAGTGACATTTAGTCATTAGGAGCATTCTTTTTTCTATAAGAAAGAAGAATGTAGCTGAGCTAAAGATACAGTAAATATACAATAGCACTCGAGAGGACTGCAGACTCAGACGAACTAAAGTAGCATTTTCTCTTACATATAAACAGGTAAGGGATACATTAGCTTGTGAAGTATTTTATTGCTAGTGGATTACTTAGAGTTGGAGCCAGCAGAAATGGGGAGCGTGAGATGGCCAGAGAAGAGAGAGGTGGGAACAGAGATGCGCTGAAGCTACGGTGAGAAGCGGGAATTGAAATGGAGGTGGCAAGGCACTGGAAGTCGGGAACTGGGTGTGCTAGAGCATTGGTGCTGCTTGCGCAAGGTGACTGAAATGACACTATGTTTGGAAGGAAAATAAGATGGTGGATGAGAAGGTGGACTGTGTAGGTGCCAAGATTGAGGGTGGGACAAGAAAAGACACAGGAAAGGCACTAGCTAGATTGAATGCAGCAGAAGGCAGAAAATGCAGGGAAGTACGGAGGGTTTCCCTGGTAGCACCAATGATGTTTCAGAGGCTGGAAGGAGTCCCCTGAGAGCCCCCTTTCTTCTGCCAATGTCTGTAAAGCTCCTGTCAGATTGTTCTATTCTTCTACCAGCCATGAAAATTTACTTGCTGGTTCATAAGGGAGGTGTCACATGGGTACGTACAGTGCATATGGGGTGTGTAGATAGTACGGGTTTCAGCAGTCAGCTGCTTCCTTCACTGCATGTTTCTCAACTTTTCTATCCTGCTTGCTGCTGTCTTTCACACCATAACCTGATCTATCTATCTATATAGAGGTCTGCTTTGTGAATGGGTGTATGGATTTGAGCTTTTTTCTGTGTTTTTTTTTTTTATTTTATTTCTCTCTCTTCTTTTTTCTTTTTTTTTTTTTGTTGGAGGGAGGAGAGGTAGATGTGGAGGGAAGAGAAACAGGTAAAACACTTATAGCAAAAGATTGCACAAGCAGCACCAATTCTAGGCATCTTAAGCGTCTAGCTTTGTATCTAGACAGCTATTTTTCCCTCTGACTTTACTGCAAACTTTATCTGCTGCCCAGCATTTCTGTTTCTTAGAGCTTCAAAAATGTGAATGGATGTTACAATTTGGAACCCAAGTTTATAGATTTGCTCAAGAACACAAACCTATTCATGATAGGAATCACAATTAGAATTTCTTTTTCTTCAAGGGCTCAATCTTACAGGAGGCTGAATATTATTGACATGAAACTCAGAGTTAAGGTGTGTATTGTCAAAGTACACAGCGCTCTGAAGAACTGAGCGTAAGCAGGGCACTCACTAGGCCAATGCATTTGGAAACACTTTGCTTTGCATACAGAGGGAATGATCACACGTCAGGCACCTGGCAATTTTGATGATCCTGGTTTCTTAAGAATAACATTGCATACTCTATTACCAGAAGAGAAATAAATGAGAGCACTGAACAGCAGTGCCAAAAGGAATCCTTAATATCATTTTTATGAACATCTGTCATTTTGTTTAAGTACAAAGAAAAATGAGCTTATGCAGAATGAAAAACCAGTTCTAAAATGGGGAGTATTAGTACCTCTTGCAAAATGTTCTTATTTTTATTGAACATTTTACTGTATGCTTGCGAATTTGCAGCATTATTTTTATGGCTCTGCACAACCTCCATCGTGCTTTCAGCCTTGGTATGGAACTGAGAGGAGCTGGCTTATACGTAAGGACAAAAAGAGGTGTAATGAATCATGAAACAAGCATGTTTTATTCAATAAGACATTGTCTGAGCTTTCTTTCCACATGAAGAACTGGCCATTCAAACAGAAATGACCTGCAGAATTTTTGCATAGAAAGGAAACTAAATGCATTGGGATGTATGTGGTAATAACTCTGTTGTTTCTTGATACTGTGAGATTAAATGAAACAAGACTTGCATTTGGAAACTTCCGTAGTGCACAGAACAATGAAGTATTTTCTCCTGAAAATGTCATTGATTCCTTTCTTTGGTAATTTTTCAAAACTTCTGTAATTGCAAGACCTTTGTTTTCAGCATAAATGAAGGCAGAGTGTCTGGCACAGCAGAGAATAAAAGATTGAAAGGCTTTCTCAGGAAAGCAAGTGCCAACATTACATCTGCTTTACAAAAACCCCTCACAAATAAGATGCTGCACATACCCAGCAGGTACAAGATGTTTAGCAGTGTACAACCTAGTATCTGCCATGAGATTTTAAAATGGAATTTGTACAGTTTAGGTATTACCTTCAAGCTGAGATGAGATGAAAGAAAGCTTATTATACTTAATAACATTTACAGGCATCGGAGTATCTATAAATTCTTGTCCATCTTTGTGCTCTGTAAAGCACTGCATTACAGCACGCCACTGGTGAGGTGGCGTTATTTGAGAGGTTGAGTAATGACATTTTTACTCTTCTTGCTAAAATTAGTTTGTGTGTACTAGGTCTTACTAGGAGGGAGGGAATGTTTTCGTTGTGCCATTTGGAAACCTTCTAACACATAAAGGTTACTCTTTGGTTTTTTGAGCAATAATATAAAACTATGAAGCACTTTTTAAAAGCTTTTCTTTCTTTGCAGCTTTGCTGTCTTTGCAGCATTCTGCCTTTACTGGAATGTACAGTTTTTCCATTTAGGCATTCCACACAGCGGGTTTGGTAGTTCAATGCATACCTTTTTCTTTCTTCTCTCTGTAGTCAGTGATGCCTCTGGTTGATTAATTTTAGAATAAAGCATTCCTAGAAGAGCTCTTCCAGAAAGGTTTTTCTGTAGGCATCTGTTCTTTACATCCAGGGCAAGGTGGTCCCTGCTTGGTCAGGCAGGCTGTGAAGTTCAGTTTGTAGAAACTTTGATTTTTACAGTCTTTTAACTTTTGGATGTGGCTTCTTCACATAGGAAACACTTGCTGCAAGTCAAAGTGCAACAAGCTATCAAGGCAAATTAAAACTAGAAATAAAAACGGGAAATGAAAGAATCGTTCTGCCAACCTAGAGTAGAACACTGGCTCTAGTGCAGATCAAGGTCTGACCTTAAAGCTTTCACCAATAGGATTCTTTAACAGAACAAGAAAATGAGTAACTAAGGAAAGTAGGAAAAAAGAGAATGAGCTGAAATCCACAACAGTCCTTTGACTCTTTACTGTTAGAGGAGTCAGTGCTGGTCATGCTGCTGCCTCTTGCCTCACTTTTATACACTTTAATGTGTCTAATAGTTTTTCCCTTTTTTTAAAATATGTGGTTAGTCATTTTCATTATGAAAAGTCTGTTGGAATTTGAATGTTGTCCACATTTTTTTCCCCCAGATGTCATTACATCAGCTAAAGTTTTATCACCTATAATGACAAGAGTTTGTAGCGTTTCTAGCATACGTCTTTCAAATACATTCTGTCTGAAGAGTTCTTCTTTTGGTAATTAAAAATTATCGGGCTGCATACTAAATGCTAAAGTACTGTGAAATGCTAATGGCCATCTTCAAGGTTTAAGAACCTCCCGTTCCCCATAAATTGTGCAAAATGTGAGTCTGGGATCTTTGAAAAATATCTTTCCCCCTCATGTTCATAATGTCCAGTTATTTGAAATGGATAAGGTCACTGAATTTGTCTAGAAAACCATTTAAGAACAGCCATTTCTGAAAACTTAGTTTCTTAAGCTGACGTTCTCAAGATCTGCATGACTCTGATGCATGTTGTGGCACAGACTCCCTTTTAAACCAGGCTGATTCTCCCCCATGCCTGCATTTCTATCCACAGAGTATTTTTCTAATTATAGAAGCAGTTACCGGCTCAGAAAAAATACACCCGAGACCTGTGGCTGGGCTCGGGCTGAAGCTGTCGCTGCCCCTCAGACACTGTCACTGTCTCTGAAGCCATCTTGTAGTAGGACACTTCTTATTTCCCTTCGTGCCTCTCCGTTTTGTGATCAGCAGATGGAGTTAATCCCGCGAGGCTCCTCTCAGAGCACTTGGCACCTACAAGTGGAAAACGGTCCTTTGTTGTTATCTGTGATTTTTAGCGGTTCTTAATTCATAACAATTTAAACCACTTGGAAAACTGTTAGTTGCATAGCTGCTTTTCCACGCCTCCTTCTCCCATCTGCTGCCACCTTCTCCAACCTATCCTTATCACCTCTTCTTCTGATGAAGGTAGAGTTCAGCTGTTTGTGCCTGATGGCTGTTATTTGCCTGTATGCCTGTGCCTCTGTGCTTCCCTGGGACTGGCTCTGGGCATCTCTGTGTGTGATTTTGAGCTCTCAAGAGTCTCACTTGAACCTTGGTTTTCTTTCTCTGCTATAGAGCATTCTTACTTTCCCTCTGTTGTAGGTTTAACTCTCAAAGGTAGTTGCCCAAGCGAGTAGAGCAGCAGGGCTGGCCCCTCTGTGGTCTCCCTTGGCCTTCTGGAGTCAGACACGTGCACCCGCAGGCTGGTGTCACACAGTGGGACGGTCCCACTCGACAGCAAGCCCAGGAGGACTCTGAAATCAGTAATTACAAAGTAGCTGAAAACCTCCCACCTCTAACAGGTTTTTACATAACAGCACGTCAAAATTGGTGCCATGATGGGTATTCTGAGGACGTAGGAAGTAGTCAGAAGTTGAATGCATTAGATTACAAAGAATTTTAATCTATTTCCTGATATCAAAATGAGAAATTTTTTTTCCTAAATATTTTCATGGAAGATACAGCAAAATTCCTCCCCCACTCCC
This sequence comes from Buceros rhinoceros silvestris, assembly GCF_000710305.1. NCBI lineage: Eukaryota > Metazoa > Chordata > Aves > Bucerotiformes > Bucerotidae > Buceros > Buceros rhinoceros. Next base: position 159,328 of record NW_010432114.1, read on the forward strand.
CACTCCCCACCTCCCCAGTTCAATGGGACTTTTATTTCTTATTATAGACTGAGTCAGGTCCCTGGTTTGTAGTGCACTTGCAAGCTGTAAGGACACAGAGCTCTTAAGTACATATAATGGAAAGAAATGAGAGAGAAGAGCTAGTCAGGAATTTTCCATCAGAAGGCTTTTTCCTGGAAAATGGTGTTTCAAGGAAACTCAGACGTTTCATGGAAATTCTTTGGGTTTTTGTTATGAACTTCTACAAAAAGACTGTCTGCGATGTTAGAGGAGGCAGTCTGCCATCCTCTGCACTGCTGCCCTTGATTCAACCCAATATTGATAGATAGAAATACTTGGTTTACTTTTAAAGTCATATTAAGGGCACCTGTTATTTATTATATATTACTATTACTATATTATTACTATTATATATTATATTATTATATATTACTGATTGTCAAGGCATCAGAATGTTCCATCATAAACTAAGCAGAATATGTTTCAGTCCAGAAAAAATGACATGTTTCAATCAATGCTGGGTGGCAGATGTGCCTTTGATGACTTAGAAGTAAAATATTTCAACTCTTCCACTATAGATGACTGTATCAATAGTTTAGTGCACTACTGCTGGCATAGAATCCAGTAATATAATCAAAGAAAAGGCAACGTCAAAAATACATTTTAAAAGGAAGTAAATTTGAATTCTGAAGTTTTCCAAAAAAGCGTTGTTTTTTTCAAAGCATGTGTATACATGGAATTTTTAAAAACATTTTGGTGAAAGTACTAAGATTTTGAGAAATTAACATATTTCATTTAAAAAAAAAAAAGGTTGATGGATAATTTCAGGAAAAGGTCATTTTTTTACTCTGCTCTGTAGGGAGACCATTGCTGGGAAACTGGCCAGAGAGGCTTTCTGTTCCCAGCCTGGTTTGCAGCAAGATGTCTAGCTCAGACTCCGTCACTCTGATTCAGGCATCATTTAGGAAGACAAACTCTCTCACATTACTAACTTACCTCTGCAACTTCTGACATTCATCTGTGAAAGATGGTTGCACAATTTACCATATGTAATTTTTAACCCAATTTAAGTTAATTCTGTACATCTTCTCATCAAGGCACTTTCAATTTAATTTTTTTGACTGATTTAATTAAATTTAACACAAGTCAATTCATATTGATTGAAATTACCTTAAATGAGTTTGGCTTAAGCCCAAATAACAGAGTCTTTTGCACCTGTTCTACGTTAAACTGGTTTAAATTTATACCAACACTTATACTTTTGCTAACCATCAGTGGTAGTCAGCATACAGAAAGCTCGCACCTCTAGGCTGTTATGCAGGACCAAGCAGAGAAATAATCTCAGATTACTTACGTGTGCTCAGCTCTCAACAGTACCATTTGCAGAGTAAAACATTGTTTAATTTGTATAAGCTTCTGCAAAACTTATACCAGGTGTTTTGTCTTCTGTTCCTTCAATCCTAATTTCCCATTATATATTACACAATCCAGTAAATGGTGATTTTGTATGTTCTCAGTTGTTAAACATCAGCCTTTATTGTGGCTCTTATTAGAAATCACTATTTTCTGCTTTGGTATTCTGGCAAAATATCCTTTCTTCCAAATACCAAATTATTGTAGACCAAGCTGAGCTCAAAGCAGGAATAACAGGAGGGTTCTCCGAGGTGAGGAAAGGCAGCAGTACAGGCAAGATCCCTGTGCTGTAATTTTCTCCATAATTCCAGAGCTCGCAAACATAAGTGGAAACTGCCACTTGATTTCATTTGAAACTTCCCCTTGTGGCCCTTTAAAAATGTTATTTAGGAGAAAGGCAAGTAAAAGGCTGTTCAGGACTAGGAGTGTTTTGCTAATTTGATCTTCAGTTCACTAAGTCTGTAGGTAAATATTGGAGCTAATTCTATACTCACATCACTGTAAGTTAGGAGAAATCAAATGAAATGGGAAAGAATGACTTGGGTCTTTCCTGGGTACTGGTTGTACCTGTGATGAGTTTGTTGCTGTAAGAGACAAAGCTGACCTCCCCTTCTGCTTGTAACCCAAGGAGATGTGTTGAGCTAAAATGAGGTGTACAGATAGCTGCAGGGGCTAGTGGAGCGCTCATTCTTGCCCTGTCCGTGAGCAGGAAGGTATTTTGATGTGGCTGTGTGGGACGGTCTCACCTGCGTGCTTTATTGAGACCCTAGAAGGGTACTCACATCTACAGGCTTAGGAATTTCCAACCTAAAATAATTTTTATTGTGCTTATGTGGGGAGGACAGGCAGTGCTTATTTTATTTTTACTTTTATACATTTTTTTTCTCCTCAGCCTCTCTCTTTACTACAGAAATAATTTTCTGGTGCAGAGCATTGACTGATGTAACCTATTGTGTATGAGCCATAAAAATTAACAGAAATGGAAAATGATGGGCTGCCACGGTTTGATATAATGTTTAATAGTGCTGAGTTAATATCCATTGCAATGTAAATATTACTGTTTAGAAAATGTTTGACCCTTTCTAATACAGGAGGCCACACTACATTATATCAGACTGTGCTCTGTCATGCTGCAACGTGAAATGAAGTAACGAGAAGTGACGTGAACCTTTGTAAAATACCACAGTGCAGTAACCCATTTTTAATGCTGTCAGTATAAACTACAGAAGCAGGTAGAAACAAATCAAATACAACATCTGAACAGGAAAATATTGTTAAAATTACCTACAGCCTTCAGTTAATATCAGACTGTCAGGACACCTCTAGTCAGGGTATCAATTCTCACTAATAAATTGTGCGGTTTTGTGATGAGAATGATTGTGAAACTCATTATAGAGGTTGTCACTTCACTATTATTTATTGGTACCTCCTACAGCATTGTGGTATAGTTAACAACAGAAGTTTTGTCTTGGTAATTTTCTTGACTAACAATCCCACAGGCCCACCTTGCCTCTCCTCCCAGGTCTAAGAGAGTGAATACTGTGATGGTTTGATTAAGCATCCCAGAATCTTATTTGCCTTTTCATCTTGCAGTCTTTTTGTTCCCTTTACTCTCAATCTTTTCTTCTCCTCAAACTGCCCCAAAGC
>NW_010432114.1:162481-164508 GCF_000710305.1 Buceros rhinoceros silvestris
TTCCTGCTGGCATGAGAAGGCTAGCAAGGTCCTTGCTAGCTTTCCTTCATAATTTCCTTCATACCTCCCTAAAGACAAACAGGATCCAGTTTTCATGCTCCTGAAGTTTCAGCAGTCCTACGGTCTCTTCCATGCACGAATTTTGCACTTGATGCCAAACTATATCCAAAAGCAAAAGTGGTGCAAACCTCATTAATTTTATTGAACCCAGCGGAATTAACTGGGCAACAGACTTAAGAATGTGGAGACTGATTCACCAGCATTACTGCTGAGGAATAAAGTAGCAGATTCAACGGATCTGGTATTTTTGGACATAAATAATGTTTAAGGCAATTAACTACGGATTTCAGGCTTGTCCGGATGACTTCATCAAACTGCAATTCTACAGAATAAATGAGACTGGTAAATGATGTAAATAAAAATCCCTGGTTTACCATGGGGTTCTTTGGCATGTTATACAGCAAGTACCTCTTGATCACACTGCTCTTAATATATACGAATCAGTTATTATTCTTTATAATAATAAAAGAAATTCTTCTCTTTACAGTGGCAATGGCTGTGGTGTCTTAGGGTTTTCTCTTTCATGTGACCTTTCTACTGCACTTTCTTTCTTCTCCTGATGTTCTCTACTCCCCACTGAAAGGAGGGTGATTTCACTGGAGAGTATTACTCAACAACAAGCAGGTGAATCTTGCAATCTGACCCAGTACCAGGAGACTCAGTATTTTTCCAGTTTAAGGGATTTTCACAATCACTATACAGGTAGAGAAAATTCCCACAGCTCTTGGTTTTCTAAGTGGTGCTGTCCTGGCATTACATAACTCAGTGATGTGACCTGAGAGGGGGTGGTAGAGTCTTTTGTGTTGGTAAACCACACAACAAATAGGGCTCAGGCTGCAACAAGGGAAGTTCTGAATAGATATTAGGAAAAGTATTCATAGCGAGGATGGTCAAACATTGGAAGCTGCCCAGAGATGTTTCATAAACTTTGTCCTTAGAGGATGAAAAACATGATCAGATAAAGCCCTGAGCAACCCGATCCAACTTCAAAGTTGTCTCTGCCTTGAAAGGGCATCTTTCCCAGGTGGCCTGCAGAGGTCCCTCCCACCCTGTAATTATTCTGTAATTCCTTCCCGACAATTTCACACTGAATAGTATTTGGTGACCTTCTTTTCTGCATTGATTTCCTATAAAGACTGACTTCAAAGGGTTAAATTAATTTTGTTAAGGGTTATAAGATGAACACGAACTGCAGTCTTAAAAGAATTTACCCAGAATGCTACTGGGTCATCCACTTGATATCTAATGTAATGAACGCTTCTAAATGTACCATGAAGATATTCTAAATTGTATTTGTTTTTCATGTTGTCTTAAGAAGTGCTCTAAAAACTGAAAGACACGTTCTTTTCAGTTCATTATTTTTTTTGTGTCCATTATGAAAGAATTAAGGACTAACCCAGCTTGCTGCAGGTCATCAGATTCCCTCTTTGACCCTGTCTGATATAATCTCATCTGTTCGTGTTCGAGACTGCTTAACAACCTATTCTGCACAAAATAAATATGGGAGAAAAACTCTTAAGAAATGCTCTTTATTCTAAGCCCAATGGGCTATCTTTATTTGATAGATCCAAGTATTTGACTAGTATCTAGTTTTGCAATAAACAGAAGCTGAAATGTAATTTACCAGCTCTTCATGAATTGTTTATTCATAATCCACCCTTGGGATATTCCAGTACTATTGAATTACTCAGTATGATGTTGACAACTAGTTTTTTTTCCTCCTAATTTCTGAAATGTGCTGTTATCTAGTATTTAGATGTGAGAATTAATTATCGAGGACGTGTGAGAATTTTGCAAAGAAAACATAGACAATTTAAATATAATGGACCAAATTCTACCCTGAATTATACTGGTGCAGCCCATCTCATGACAGTAGAAAGACAGAATGTAGGCAATTAAATATTACTGCAAGATTGTTTTTTCAGGTGTGACATTGCTTTCTAGATCTCCTAAAAATAGTCCAGGGT
>NW_010432115.1:0-474 GCF_000710305.1 Buceros rhinoceros silvestris
GGCTGAGCAGAGCGGGAGGACCAGGGAAACGGCAGCAAGAGGGACCCCATGGTGATTTGGGATACGCAGGAGCCAGGGCAGTGGGGCCCAGGGTGAAGAGCGTTCCCGAAGGATGACAGACATCCCAGCGCTTCACAGACCGTCCTCCCCAACCACCGGCACCCCCGTTTACTCCTCAGCCCTCCCGGTTTGTGTTGGCACAGCAAGGGTGTCCGTGGATCACACCAGCAGACAGACTGCAGCTGGTCTGGCAGTGACCCGGCAGCCCAGGGCTCAGGCTGACGCGCCGGCGGCTGCTCCACGTGCCTCCCCTCGCCCCTTGCGCCGCCCCAACCCCCTCCCAGCCTCCAGCGTCACACCGCGACGCCGACCGCCTCCAGCGTCACACCCCGACGCAGCCGGCGAGCTCCCAAGGACCAGCGGGTACCTGGTTTGTGATGGATGTTGCCCAGGGACCCACCTTTGGATGTGACG
>NW_010432115.1:553-1288 GCF_000710305.1 Buceros rhinoceros silvestris
TTGCCACCGCGGGCAGCGTGGGGAGGGGGAGGCACAACACACACCGGCACCTGATCCGGAGTCAAGGGAAAGGACAGCTCAAACCCCAGGAGATTAATGATACCAAAGAAACCGTCATCAGAAACGGGAGAGCGTTAACGCCCGTGTGCTGTCGCCTCGCTTAACTTTCAGCATGCACAAGATCACCTCTCCAGAGAGGGGGAACAGAGGCAATTTTAAAGTGCTTAAGTGAGAGAGAAAGTGGAGTGGTGATTAATTAAGATTTGCATACACATCATCCGAAAGGAGGAGATATACCAGAGAGAAAACGTAAAAAATAAATACCTTTTCTGGTGTAAAACATAAAGCTTATGTCCACAAAAACTGAAAGAACAGAAATGATCAATGTGCACAGAACTTCTAAAAGAGTGACCAAAATATGCATTTCTGAAAAAAAAAAAGGCTGTAACGGAAATAAGGGTTAAAAAAAAGCAAAGCAAAGGCTAAATATCTGGCAGGAGTTCACGTCATTCACATCACATCGGCAATCAGAACAGCTCGACCCGCGGCTCGCTTCCGTGGTGCCAGGCTCTGGTTGCGGGTTGTTTTTCCCCACTACGTCCCTGACCGCGGGCTCCAGCAGTTCCAGCCCAACGGCCGCGCTGGGAGCCCGGCCGCGGCCCCTGGCGCACGGACACCCGGGTGACACGAGACGCACACGCACACACACACGGGACGGTTAACGTGGAGCTGGTT
>NW_010432115.1:1427-1710 GCF_000710305.1 Buceros rhinoceros silvestris
GTGGAGCTGGTTAGTGGTTACGGTAGCGGTTAAACACCACACTGGAAAACACCAACGACTGGAGAGGTCCGGGGCCACCGGGTGCGTGAGGGATGGCAAAGCACAGCACGTACACACCGGCTACACCAGGAGCAGGAGACAAGCGGGGAGCAAACATCCCCGTAGCCCAGAAGTTACCTGGGACTCTGGGTTTGGACTCACACCCGTGCGTGAACCGGCTGCTGCTGCAGTTAGTGGGGCTGTGCGGGAGAAATGGGGTCACATCGACACCTCACGGCTGGTT
>NW_010432115.1:1961-2240 GCF_000710305.1 Buceros rhinoceros silvestris
AAGGACTCCCTGTAGCCAGCACTCTCATCGCACCCGAGCACCCGGTGCTGCCCACAAGCCCCCGGGGTGATGGTGCAGCCTTCAGCTCTCCCCCACAGAGCTAGAGCTGGACCGTAGCTGTGCCCAGCACCGAGGAACGACCCCCCTCCATCACACAGCCAGGAAAAGGAGAGCGGGGGGACAGAGGCTGGGTGCCACCGTCCCTCCGTCCCGGAGCCGGAGCACCCTGCGCACAGGCCTGCCTTGTGCACAGCAAAAGGGACACGGGACAGAGAGGCA
>NW_010432115.1:2345-5723 GCF_000710305.1 Buceros rhinoceros silvestris
GGGACAGAGAGCAAGGAGGGGGAGAGGGGAGAAGAGCAGCGCTGGGGTCTGGGAGCACACGGCAGACAGACACACGGACAGCGCTGGGGAAGGAGCACATGGGGAATGAGTTCGATCCGACCCCAAAGGGCGGCTGGAGCCTTTCCAAGCCCAGCTGTGACCCCGAAGGGCCTGTGAGCGATTCGGGCTCCACCAGGACCCGGGGCTGGAAGACCTCCCGTTTCCAGAGCCAGCAGTCGGGAACTGGAACACTTCCTGCTCCCATTCCAGTTCCTCTTTCTACAGGCAGGACTTCATTAACCTCATCGTCCTGCTGGGGAGCAGAGAAGGGTCCTCCCCTCTCAGCTTGAAAGGAAAAGGACCCACAGAGCTGCTTCCCTGGGAAACCAGTGCCAGAGACCTGGGGATCCCACCTCTCCGCCTCGGCAGTGCCCAAGGCATCACCTGGTCAGAGCATCCACTGGCTAAAACAACCGGTACACCAACCCCCGGGTGCTGCAGGAACAGCTCGTGGCGGGGCAGGCAGTCCCTGCGGGCAGCGTCACGGGGGGTTGAGATGTGACGGCCACCGAACACCGGTGGTCTCATTGCCCCTCTGTCAGAGCAGCCCCACGGCACAGCTCTGCTCCAGGACGGCCACGCTCCGGCCACGTCAGCACCAGTGCCCGCAACGAGAGCTAAGCTGCTGCTTCCCGTGCCCGCAGCCGGGCAGCGCTCTCGGGATTTTTGCTGCTGGCAGAGCCTGGGGAGGGATGAAACCGCCAGCCAAAAATCCAGATAATTCTTAACCCACGGCAGCTGCTGCCGCTGCAAACGCTTGCCCCTGGTGTGAGCTCGCACTGGAGGAAGGGATGAGCTCATCGCCCCGTGCTGGAGCTCGTTTCCAGGCACAGCACAGACCACTCATGACCAACACCGACCCCTGGGTAACAAGTGGTCCGCCAGGCCCCAGGCAGCACAGCCAGTGCAGGACCCTGCGTGAGGCAGAGCAGAACCAGCGTGGACCCTGCGTCGCAGAGCTCTGACCTCTGCCAAGCAGCTCCTCTGGCCCCTGCAGAATGACATCAAACTGAAGAGGGAGGCTGCAAACCCAGCCACGTTACGTGCCAAGCCCCCTGCAGCGCTCGGGTTCTCAGGGAGGGCATCACAGAGATCAAAAACAGCACAAGGAAAATCCATCGGGAACATCTGAGAGGCACCAGGTTCCTGGGACGGCCCTGGAGCAGGCGACCACACACCCTGGGCCGCACTGTTTGGGGTCGCAGCGATGCGCCTGCCTTGGTCCGTCTCATCTTTCCCAGACCCAAACTCTGTCTCCAGAGAGCGCGGTGTAAATCCGCCAACCTCTGCAGAGCTTCTCCGCGTTTCTGGCACAGCAACTGAAGGCTGAGTCCGGCCGTTTATCTGGGAGCGGCTGGAAATGCCAGCGTTCAAATCAACAAACTCGGGATCTCTCTGGGCTCAGCCTCCGTGGGCGCTGCCGGACACGGTCGCCAGCGAGGAGCAGCTCGGTATTTTGCGTGGATCATACTTGCCTGATGGGGACGGGCAGGAACCTGGGCTTACACGTTGTGCAGAGCTACGGGCGATTTAGCAGAACATTAAGCAACACGGACTGTGTTTGCTCACAGATCTACTGCATCAGCGACGACGTCACTGTCTGCTGGAGGCCACCGCCCCGCAGACAGCGAGCGAGGCACGGGGCCCTCCAGGAGGGTCCAACCTTCGAGTTAAAGGGATGTTTTGTTACAGACGTGGTTTCTAAAGGGGTCGGTTAGTTCTGCCCACGTCAGGCACGTACAGGACCTGTTAGGGTTCATCTCACCACGTCTCTGGGGTTAATGGGGTTACATGACAGCACGTCACCAATGGCTATCGCTGCGGATAGCATTGGCGGCTCGGTGTGTACAACATGCCACTGGTTATCAGGATTATCACAGTGCATTCAAAGTGTGAAGGTACTCACACTGCCTCCTCCTGGGATGTGTTTGATATTATCCTTTGAGCCACACCTGGATTGAACGCTGCTAAAGTCCAGCTTCTTATTAACAATCTGCACCTTTAGTAGCCAGAAAAGAGTCATTGCACGTCACCAATGGCTATCTGAGGGCAGGGTCGCTGCAGATAGCATCGGCAGTTCAGCGTATACAACATGCCACGTATCGTAAGAGCGATTATAGTGCATTGAAAGTGTGAAGGTACTCACACTGCCTCCTCCCGGGATGTGTTTGATATTATCCTTTGAGCCACACTTGGATTGAACGCTGCTAAAGTCCAGCTTCTTATTAATAATCTGCACCTTTGGTAGCCAGAAAAGAGCGTGAGAAACAACATGACCATCTGGAGCTCGACCGTGCGTCACATCACTAAAACCAGGAACCTTCCAGCGCCAGGAGCCAAGGAGAACCTCTGGCTCGCTGCACACATCTGTCTGCTCACGGCTGGGAACTGCAGAGGGAGGTGGGCAGGTTATGGCGAGAGGTTGGACACGCCTGGCTAGCGAGGCAGCCCTGGCGTCCAGGCCAGAAACACCAGCGAGAAAGTCAGCTCAGCCCGTTCCTTCCGTTGAACAAAACGGGAGCTTGCTGGCAGCAAAGACGCTGGAAGGCACCAGAGCTCTGAGCTTCTGCAGAGCCAGTGGAAGGAGGAAGGATGGAGCTGAGCGGAAAACGCCTGCTCAGCCCCATCTCCTGTGCCAGGCAGCAAGTCTCCTCTCCAGGACAGATACACATGGCCTCACGCTTCAGCAGCTCGAGCAAACTGGCCAAACTGGCCAGTGCGGCAGGCTGGAGCGCAGGGGTTGTGTGTCCAGCTCGGTGTGGGAGAGGATGCCGGAGCTCTGCGCTGGGCAGGGCTCAAACTCCCTCGAAGCTTCCTTACCTCCACGCAGAGGAGACGAAAGGGGCAGCACAGCCCAAGCCCAACGGCAGCTGCTCTGCTGCACGTCCCTGACGCCATCCCGGGTGGGAGGGAGCCTGCATATGGCTTGTGCCACCGGGGAACCCCACGCCCTGCTACGGTCACCCTCCAGCCCCCAGGCCTGCCCGCCCTCTCCCCCCACACTGATTTTTGGACTAAGGAAGCTGTTTTCCTTCAGGACTTGTTTCCCCTATGTGGGTTTTGGGAGGGCAGCTACGCTGGCACGACCCCATGCCCAGGAGCAGCTATTCCAGACATCACGAAGGTGATGACGGTCCCTGCTCCTGCCCCTACACAGGCTGAGTGGATTTACAACCTATGCCAGTACAAGCCAGAGGTGAAAGCAGGTGAAAAAACCAGCCTCAGGAGAAAGCCTGTCTGAAGTAAAACCCTCATGAGGAGACACATGACACTGCACACGAGGTCCCTGGATGACAACGACCACCAAACTGCCTCAGC
>NW_010432115.1:5888-11582 GCF_000710305.1 Buceros rhinoceros silvestris
GCTGCTGCAGGGAGAGCTCCGCTGCCCCCCACTTCTTTACCATCAGAACCACCAAGACCAACATGTGCCTCCAAGTTCACGGCAACTAATCCTGCAAATCAGGACCCGGTTCTGCTAGACCAGGCTTTGCCAGAGCAGCACTCAGGGATCCAGCAACAACAGAAGTGCTCAGACCATGCAGAAATTCCGGAAGACACGTGGGCTGGCTGACTCCTGGCACGTGGGACACATGCCTTTGCCTCCTGCAGCCAGGAGGCTGAAATGTGAGCGCAGAGCAGGCTCCAGACCCATCGTCTGGCCACCCAGAATCAACCTCGTGGGATCAGCCCCAAAAAACTGTCCAGGAAATGGGCCAGCCACAGCAAAAAATGCGTGTAAGAACATGGGAAAGCTCGCTGCAATTTATGATGGTGAATCGAAGCCACCTTCAAGCCTCCCCCCATGCCAAACACTCCGAGCCCCGGAGTTAGCTAGTCACACACCGTGCTCGGGGGAGATTTGCCACGGCTCCGTTGCATCAGCATCCACAGGGCAAGCTCTGCGGGGCAGCGATCCCTGGGGCAGGCAAGCCCAAGCACACCGGGACTGCGGCGGCCAGCAGCGTAAGAGCCCCCGGGCCCTCACCAGGCACAGGAACCCGGATTCATGCCTCATGCAGCAAGGAGGGTTGTGTAAAAGCCTCAGGCCACGGCCACGCAGTGCAGCGGAGCAGTGCAGAGCAGCTCGGATGGGTGCTGAGCAGCCAGCACCACGGCTGCGGCCGTGAAACCCCACACTGGTGCTGACGGGGCTGCACAGGTGAATGAGCTCACTCCCCCACCCCAACTCTACTGGCCGTGCAAAATTCCACACGAGACCCTCCATTCCCGAGCACGTGGAGCTCGGAGTTCACGTTGCTGCTCGTGAAACAGCCTCTTCGGGAGCTAAAGCACTAGTGGTTGAAAGGACAATGGTGCCACCGGTTCTGGCCGCGCCACACTGCGTCGGGTGTGCACCAGCACCAGTGCCTGGTCGCAGAACGCCGCCCAAAACCGTGCCAAGAGAGCTGGATCCAAACCCGTGACGTGCTGGAGTCACGGGGAGGGGACCCTCCCGTCTGCTCACCAGTGAAGAAGTGGAGGCAGCTGAAGGAACTGCTCTGATGACACTGTGTAGGACTCGGGAACACAACCCTGATCCTGCCACTCTTCAGGGCTACAGGTCACCGTTTGCCCTCCCTAACCGGTCACCACGAGGGACTGTCATTCCCCTGGCAGCCAGTCCACAGGCTGACGTGCCACATCACAAGCTCTCTGCAGGGCTGTACTGCACGAAGCCAGGCAAGCGATCTCAGGACAAGCACCCAACCCCGTCAGCCCCAAAACGCTCCGAAATCAGGCCCAGGAGATGAGCTGAAGCTTGGCTGCCCACTGCCGGCTCTCCCCTCCCAGAGGCAGCATCAAGCCCCCGCTGTCCCTCCAGGCGAGCCCTGGGAAGCAGAGCCCACCCTTACCTTGCCACCTCCAGGCTGGTGCTTCAGGTTTTCAGTCGAGCCGATTTTGGACTTGACGTTTTTCAGGTCAGGCATGGGTGCAGCTGACGGCTGGATGCGGGTCTTGGCAGATGCAGGAGATTTCGGTGGGGTGCGAACCACTGCCACCTTCTTGGGCTCCCTGGCTGGTGGGGTGGGCAGAGAGGGGGTGCGGGAACGGCTGCCTGGAGTCCCGGGGGAGCCGGGACTGCTGTAACCGCTTCTGTCTCCAGACTTGGGCTGCTCACCTGCGGTTTGCAGAGAGGGGTAAGCACAGGATCAGCAATCTGGGGACATGACCCCTTCCCCACTCGTTCTCTGCCTCTACAGGGTTCATCCGCCTGGTCCCCCAGCCCACCCGCTGCTCCTCGTGCAGGGGGCAGATGGCTGCACTCGCTCCTCCTTCATTTTGAGGTGAAAACTGTGATTAAAGGCAATTTCCCAGTGCCTCAGAAGGAAGATGGTCTTCACTGGTCATTGGTACGACTCCCCACCCAGGCGTGACATTAGCGCACGTGACCAGTTACAGACAAAGGGCACTCAAACAAACCCCCTGTCAGAAATTTGGAAGCATTTTTACCAAATGCTTGTATGTAATTCAACCAGGCTGAGCAGCTTAAAACTGTCCCCAGTTGGAAAAGAACTGGAGGAAGAAAAGTAAAGCCTTAAACATCACCTTTCTCGGACTTTGCTGCTGCAGGAGGTGGTTTTTTCTGCTCCTTTCTGCCTGTTTAATGAATGAGAAAGATGCTTAAACATAATAAAGCTGGAAATTTAATTGGTTATGCAGCTCTGGTTAAGTATGAAGAATGCAGGTATTCAGTGAAATGCTCCGGTTTAATGGAAATTCACAGTGCCTGATGCTTTCTGGGCTTTCTTCTTTGAGAGTAACGGGCTAATCTCCATTCCTGCAATCGAAGAATTGAACCCTTTGCCCCTGGACTTTGTGAAATATTGTCAAGAGAAAAGGAATAGATGGATTAAAAGAAACGGATCTCCCTCAGTCTTCCAGACTGGAGGAAATCCCGAAGAGATAATGCAACTGCCTGCTCCTACACACTGGCAACTCTATGAAGAGATAAAGCAGCATGGGAAACGGTCACCCCGGAGGAGTCACCCCTCGCTCTGCCCCACCGCCCCGTGACGAGGCCGAGCAGCTCCGAACCACCACGTGGAGCCCTGAGCCCTGCCCTGGCCCAGCGCTGTGCGTGACCCCAGCCTGCAGCGGGGCAAATCTGTTCAGGACCCCCACGTAACTGCGTGGAGATCCCGGGAGCATCACCAAAGCAGAGCCTCCAGAGACGCCAAGGGAAGGTGCCTCTTGCCGTCACTTACCGGAGCTGGGAGGTGTCTTGGGGGCCGTGGGCGTCTTTGCTGGGATGCGCGTGGCATTGGTCGAGTTCCTCTGTGCCTGCCCGGCTGCGGACCGCGGCGTGGCCGTCTTGGTGCCACCTCTCATCTCTGGGCCCTGGGGATACAAGGGGGAAAGGCTGCTGCAGGGGGGTCTGCCCAGGGATGGGCCATCACCCCGCACGGGTCAGAGCCACACGAGACCCTCCGGCTTCCTACCCTGACGGCCTGCAGGAGCTCCCACGGGTTTCCCCACACACAGGCACCTGTGATGTGCCCGTTCACAGCCCGTCTCCCATCACGACCGTGGCACCATTGCTCCTGGGCCGTGCTGCTTTCCCAAGCGAGCAAGCAGCAACAGCTACACGATTCACTGCACGCTCAGGCCTGGTTAAAATACCTTCAACTCCATTGTCTGTTCTCTAAATGTCATCATTTTGTTTCCCCTGTTCTGCTAAATTCTGTGCAGAAGACAGGTTAGTGCACTGAGCAGGGCACAGGCTCCATCCGGAGCACAGAGAGGCACCTCCTTCACCCCCCGTCATGCTCCACTGTGACCTGCAGAGCATCTGTGACGGCACATAAATAGCAAAAAGCTATTTACTGCAGAAAAACCTCCCCAAATCTATCGCTTTCTAATGCTGGTCTGGGCATCCAGCTCCCAAAAAACACGCCAAGTGACAATTCCTGGGCTGCCTGCTCCCAGGGCAGGGGGGAACCAGAGCAGAGCCACTGCAATCCCTTTCCCAGTACAACCCTTCCCACGGTCTGCTACCTGCAGGCTCTGCTCTTCCCCTCACCACGGAGTGTCTGCATGACTGAAGAGCACCGAGGGAAACTCCAAGCTACTCCTACGCTGCAGAATAAGCCACGGCTGCGTGTGCATTGCCTCTTCCCTGGGCAGCACCTGGCAGATCTGGCTCCAGCACATCTCAACGACATCTGCTGTTTACAGCCAACACACCCGTAAAACACAGCCCAAAGCTGCGACGCCAAGGAGAGCTCAAAGGAGCACGAAGAGACGGGGGAATGCTGCGGGGAGAGCAGCTAACACCCGGCAGCAGTGAGAGATTCGCACTGTCACCCAGAGGATGCTGGTGGGACCGACCCAGCTGCTTCAGACACCAAAACTGGAGCCAAGTCTGGCCATGGCCACCGGGCAGGGAAGCACATCCCACCCTCCCCACCGAAGGGGACACGGAGATCGCCCAGCCCAGCGCTATCCATCGGTCCTGCCAGCAATGCCTGGAGGTACTCCCCAAGGCAGCTCTGCCTCGCTCGCATCCCACCTCCTTACCTTGGCTTTGGGTTCCTGCGTTCCTGTACCGGCAGGTCGGGGTGTGACAGAGGAGACTCGTTTAGAGGTGGAAGCAGGGCTGGAGGGTGCTTTCGGAGGGGTTGTGCTAGAGGAGGTGTGTCGTTGGGGGGGGATGGAGGGTCTAGCACCTGGGGGTTTGGCAGTGGAAGGTGAGGATTTCTTAAACATGGAAACAAAATGAAATTGGAACAAAACAAAATCAGTATGGGAGGGAAGCAGGAAGGGATGACTGCTGCTAAACGGGATTAGAAGGTGCAATACAGGACCGGGTGTGGGATGGGCCGTTTCTGGGCAATGCAGATGGCTGCTCCCAGGTCCCCTGACCCCCCCATTCCTGCCCTGTCAATAGTGGGTCGCTGGTTTTCATCTGGCTGATTCCTCTATAGCCTGACACAACCCTGCCAAACCTCCCCAGTGAAAAACCTGCTTTCAGTGTTTCACAATAATTCTACTCCTCCCCTTTTAACTCTTCAGCCCCTCACTTTTCCATCTGCTTGTCCACTGTCCCGCCAGGCACTAGCCAGGCTAACAGCCAGCTGAACCAAACCCCTCCATATCAGCAGCGTGACGAAGATCTTTAAACTTTGGGCATTTACCCACTACTCAACTCTGTTCCTCACCCAGAACATGGCACCTGCAAGCCTAGAGTATTTAATTTCATTATTTAATTACATGTCTTGCTCCTGTCACTGTTACGCTGCTCGTCCCCAGTACAGCCTAACGCAGTTTTGAGCTTGCTCTCGCACCAGTTTCCCCAGCAGCACCAGCCAGCTGCTTTCCAGTCTCAGACTGGGAAATGATTTCTCTAACCACCCACCCCACCCCAGGAGCCTCCTGGCTTGGTTCGCCTCCTCGCCCTCAAAGATCTCCGTGGATTGCACCATCCAAACCGGGGTGAGGGAGGGAAAAATAAAACCACTCTTGAAAGACAGAGGGAAGGATGGAAGATAATGGCAGGGAGAGGCACGACCGCAGCCCCGGGGAGCAGCGGAGGGAGTCAGGGACAGGCACAGCCCCTACTGGGATGGTGACACCTCTTTATTTTTTTGGCTTACCTTCGGTTTCTTTTCCTCGGCTTCAGTCCCTTCCTTGTCTTTGCTGTCAATACGACCTGGCAAATGGAAGCAGACGGTTACACTCGGCGGCACTGGTCAGTAAACTCCAGAGATGATCGTGCCTGTGCTGCAGGAACACGTGTGCTGGGGAGGTGTTGATGTTCCCGCTCTCCTTCACGTTAAATACCGTTGTTAGAAATACTGAAGTCACTCATTTCTTGCACATTGTCAGCGCATTCTTTCGGGTTAACAGATTATCCGGTGCGTTAGTCACCACTGGAGCATTGGACACATGCGACAGGGTTGGTGTGAGATCTTTCTGCCCAGATTTCCACTCGGCTCCAGCAGCCACTGTGTGGTTTAGGACAGAACCCTCCCCACAAGCCTCCCTCTCTAAAACACCCATCGGACCTAACAACCCTGTGAAGACCAAAACCGAGGCTGCCACAAGCCTGCCACAC
>NW_010432115.1:11682-13551 GCF_000710305.1 Buceros rhinoceros silvestris
AGCCTGCCACACCGGCCTGCCCGTGATTTCTTCTGAAGCTGCCGTTCAGCGTGTGAGCTTCAGGAAGCATTTTTACCCCCGGCCGCTGTTAATTCCCACCTCTCCTGAACCACTGCTTTGATCTGGGTCAGGCCCTGCAGGGTCTGCAGGTCGGAGCTTTGCCCTACTTGATTCGTATCAAGCTTACAGGGCATATCTGACGATATTTCAGGGGTTTGTGCCATTACTCTGCAAGCACCGCAGACTGCAGCGTTGCTGGTTAGAGTGGAAATGGGCAGGCAGCTTTACAGGCACCTATAACAAAGCCCCTTTTCCCTGTCTTCAGCTAATTCCTCTCTAATCTGGGAAGAAAAACTGCTGATCTCCTCCCAGTGTTCTGGAAACTTGTCCTGGGGGGTCAGCCCCTGTTAGTCCAGCACTGACCCTCCCCAGCAGCCACTCCCGGCGCTGCTGGATGCACCACCAGTATAACTGCGGACTGGAGCAAGGCTGGAGCTGAACAGACGTGGAGTATCTCCGTCTTTGAAGGAAAAGACCATTCAATAATTAAATTCCTCCTACTGAATCAGAAACTGGCCGACTCTAGGCAATGCATCCCCAGCCCACCGTGGTTTCCAGGCTCCGGTGTGAGCGATAGCAAGCCATGCCAATGCCCTGCGGCCCCTGGGCGAAGCTCCCCGCTGGCTTATCGCGCAGCGAACGACGAGAAATCTGTTATGAGCTTTAGCTCCAATGGAAAAAGCTACATCAACAATTTCTTCACGTACCCCGTGCAGCAAAGAGCACGCTCTCTCTGCCGCACACCAGAGCAGCGTTTCCGGGCTCGGGGAACAGCCAAGCCAGCTTTTGGGATGCGGCAGTGGGCGGAAAGGCAGCGCTTGCTCCGGGCCAGGCCCTGGACAGCTGGAGCAGAGGGACAACACGGGGAGGAACCATCGGGTTTTGACACATCCTCCTGCCCTGGCTTAGTAACACAACGTGCCGCAAAACCTGCGCTCGGGCACTCAGCGGGGCCCTGGTGACACCCAGTAAAGGTGGAAAACCTTCAAATCCTTGGAGAAGGAAAAGATCTCAGCGCTGCTCTGTTGGCAGGGGTGCTCGTGCATTCAGTGGTGAACTCAGAGCTTCACCCAAGACAGCGAAGACTGAGCCTGCTGCAGGAAGCCAGCAGCGCCAGGGCCTGCCTGCCCTGCCAGCCCCACCTTGCCCAGAGCCACACGCCGACAGATGCACAACACCCCATCTACAGCCATCACGTTCCAGGGACACGCCATCCAGCACTGGGATGGGAGCAGATGCACGGGACGTGCCCTGCAGTGGGGAAAGGTCCAGCCAGCTGCAGACCCTGCCTCCAGGAGCAGTGAGTATTTAAGGGGAAAGTACAAGAAACAGGACAAACATGGGGCCTTTTCCATGGTTAGACCTGCCACCTCTTGCCTGTTCCTCCTCCCTCCTCTTTACAAAGAGTTGTTGGACCAGACAGCAGACACATGCAAACCAGAGGGCTTGTGTCTTGCTGGACCAAGCTGCAGTGTGCGCCGGGTTAGCCCCACTCCAACATGCCAGAAGAACATCCATCAGTCTTCGTCTTCTCTGGGAAGGTGCCAGGAGGGAGTTTAGGTGCCCACCCCACAAATCCAAGGAAATCAAAACAAACCCAGGTGAATAAAGCATGATCGGGGACACGCCAGTGCCATGCAAGGGACGCACGACCGAAGCGTAAGGGTCTGGAGAGGATGCCAGGACATCCGGGACCAAACTGAAGCGGGAAGGAGAGGAGGGGAGAAGCAGCGGTGCTTTGTAGATCAGTCCAGAGCAAAGGTCCAGGCCATTTCCAAGCAGCAGCATTCGAGAGGTGGCAGCAAGCTG
>NW_010432115.1:13681-21998 GCF_000710305.1 Buceros rhinoceros silvestris
AGCAAGCCGCCGGCAATGTGAGCGCGGGGCAGGCAAACGGTGCACACACCTTTTAGGAGAGGGACACGACTGACAGCTTTATCCGCAACATGGGCAGAAGGTTTCTTCTTGGGTGTACGACGTTCTCCTGTATCTGGCACAGCCTCTTCCAAAGCAGCATCTTTGTCTTCCACATCACCTTTTAACTCAAGGGCTGTTTCCACCACGGGCCCAGAATCTTCTCCCTCCCCAGGCTCTGCTTCTTTCTGGGAGGTGATTTCAGAAGGCTCTGATAGGGTGACATCTGTATCTTCTTCCCCCCTCGATGGCTGTCTCCTCTCCTCTTGGCCCTCTCCTGCTTTATGTGACTCCGTTCCAACAAGAGGTGCCTCTCCTGGGATGTCTCTCAGGACATCTTTGGACTTACTTTCTCCAGCAGTGTATTCTTCAAGAGCTTCTTCAGCTGTTGCTGGACATGAGCCCATTTCAGGTGCTGGTGAAACATGCTGTCCCACCGGGGAAAGCAAATCCTGTTCAGAACTTTCATCAATATCACGGTCCTCATCTTTTTTTAATGGGGTTCTGGTATATAGAGGAGATGGCCCGTCTTTAACAGGGGAGTCACCTGCCAGCCCTTCAGGGCACACGCCACGACCCTGCTCTGGACCCACACCAATGCCTTCTCTGCCTCCATGATCCCACAACTCATTGTCTTCAGGTGCTCTGGAGTCTTGGTACATATCCAGGGGGATTGGGATGGTGACCTCGATTCTGGTGGGAGCCGCTGCTGTAGCAAGCAACCTGCTTTGTGGGCTGGGCTTCTCTTTTCATGGCATCTCCCACACGCTCCTGAGGGCCAGGCTGTAGCTTTGGAGAGCTTGGCTCCCCAGGGACTGAAGACGCAGGGTACGAAGCATGGGCAAACAATTAGCACAGGCACGTCAAACAGGTAGTCATGTAAGGCTGAAGAGAGACTAAGGATTGCTACGCTCAGTTTGGAGGATAAAAACAAGTCCCACATCGCCCCATGGAATAGACAACTCATTTTCCAGTGGCTTTGCCTTTAAAGAAACTCTAATCCCCATGGGAATGAGGAACAGCGACAGCTACAGCGAGTGGGAGACCAGGCTCCTCCCTGGGGCATCCAGCCACCGACGCCTGGCACACTTGCACCGGACGAGCTGGGTTAGCTACAGAGGAAGCCAAGAGCCCGTTCCCTAACCTACCACCACCACTGGCCAGCGGTTTGCTGGGCAGCGACCACCTCTTCTTGGCTCAAGGGCCTGAACAGAAGAGGCCAGACACCCTCCCCGCCTTCACAGGCTTATGCAATCCCTGCGGGAGATGTTCACACAGACATGGCACCAGCTACAGCCTCCTGGAGCTCAAACCGTCTCTGCTTTGTTCTCATGGAAGAGCACCCTACGTCTCCTCTCTGTATGTCAACAGCCCGGGGAGCAGACAACCTCCGTGACAAGGACAGTAAGACAAGATGTGGCTGTAGCACTTCTGGACTGTGGTCCCAGTGGGACTCCTGAGAGCCCCAGCGCTGCTGCCACCGTTGGGACAGAGCAGAAAATGGGACATTTACAACCCAAAAGTTCAGGGCACAGAGACACAGATCTTTCTGTGTCGGTTGGGTTTTTTTTGGAGGGGGGTAAAGAGGGAATTCTATTCCGTCGCTGATCTCATGCATGACACAGACCTTCACAATTTCACCCAACAATTGCTGCATTTAGCCCTATATTCTAGCTGGGCTGGAGCTTTTCTGTTAGAAATTCATTCAACTGAAGCAAAGATGCCCTGAGCAATGGAGAATTCACCCCCAGCGCAGGTAAATTGCTTCAAAGTCAACTGTCCCAGTAAGAACATGCTTCTTATATTACGGATTTGTCCAGTTTCAAATACTCTTTGGTCTTTAGGGGCACTGATCGGGTGAACTGAAGAGCCCAGACCAGAGACTTCACTGCTGAGAGTTCCTCTGTTGTCGTGGTACATTAAAAAACAAGAATAAAACAAGAGGAGAAGTCAAGGCTGACTCAGTGTTTTATCAAAGCTCTCCCCATTTTGAAAGAATACAATGGTTAAGTGAAAGCACCAAAGACCTCCCAAACTGCGGTTTATTAGAAATCCTAAACCGGCACCTATTGGCAGGGGATTTTTGAAATGCAGCATCAAGAAAAACCTTTTCTAGCCCCAGGGATTTGAAGGGGGTTATGCAGCAGACAGCGGAAACCGGCACCTATTGGCAGGTGATTTTTGAAATGCAGCATCAAGAAACACCTTTTCTAGCCCCAGGGATTTGAAGGGGTTTATGCAGCAGCCAGCGGACCATCCTGGCTCATTTCTTCTGCAAACGAAGAGCAGACTGTGGGTGCAGAGATGTGGACAGCCAGGTCCTCGGCTGTGCTTCCACACTCCGGGACCTGCCGGGGCTTCTGAGGTAAATGTGCGGCACAAGGTGAAGACTGGCAGAACACCACCATGGCACCAGCTGGGAATGAGAGACGCTTCTTCACCTGAGGCCCCAAAGGCATTTTAACATGCTCTGTCTTCACTGGAAAGATCATTTTTCAAACCCCACAACGTGAGAAATGAAGGATAATGAGATAGCCAAGACTGTGTGTATCGATAACCACATTTTCCTCCAAATTGGAGAGAACCGTTAAAAGGAAGCAGCACATTATTACAAGTCCACTTTCAGGGAAATAACGGTTCATGTAAGAACCTAGAAATGTTGTATACAGGCTATAGGGGAGCTCCAGTCAGCTGGACGTCCCCAGAGCTGACAGCATAAGATCCCAGGACAGGACAGAAAGGTCTTAAGAAACATCTGATGAGGTAGAACTGGGCTGGACAGGGCAGACAGAAGGGAACTTCATCCCACTCCTGCTAACGGTCTTGATTTCTTTATTATAGTGGTGCCACTATTTTAAATAGGGAAGAGACACTAATCCAAGAACCACTGGACAGGCAAGCAAAGGTTTTATTTTCATTGCAGGGAGCAGACTGCACGTAATTGTGCTCATCTGTGCATGGAAAGCAAAGACGACCTGAATTCTGCCCCGAGCTGAGAAGGCAAAGACCTATTTAATTCTTTAAAAGGCCCGGCTGTCTAACTGCACTAATGCAGCCAGGAGGAGGAAAGAGGCTGCCCAAGCAGCCGGAGGAATCTTTCCTGACTACCCTACGAAAGGGGGGTTAACTAACATTTTAAAGAGCGCAGCAAATCAGCACGATGGCGTATCGGTGCGAGCAAGAGTGAGTCTGAACCCATCAGCCTGCCCCAGTGGGTGCAGAATTAACTGAGCGCTGGGTGCTTTGGGAAAACCCCATCCTGAGGTTTTCCGTCGAGTCTGCATGGAGCTGAGTCAGGAGCAGTTCTCCAAGAGGTCCCTGGATCGTTCCTTGGCTCATCGGAGCAAATGCACCATTAATGCTCTCAAAGTGCCCACTGCTCACCGTGCCCGGCTTTGTCAGCCACGTTCTCTGAGTCCAGGATGAGAGAAAACCACCCTGGCTGTTGAAGTCAGGGCATTGGTGAGTAGGTTTGAGACATGTTTTATGGTAGAAAAAGGCACAGTAATTAGAGTTAAACAATTCACTTAATCCTGTGTGACATGCAGGGCCCAAAACTGGCTCGGCTCAACGCTCAGCAGTTCCTGCTGGCTGGCTGCATCATCCCCGCTCTGTTTGTCACCTTTTCTAGCCTGTTTTGCAAGTGGACAAACAAGCACCAAGGCTTCAGCTGTCTGAGGGAGAAATTTGGTGGATGGAAAGCTGCAGTCCCCTGAAATGAGGGTGTTGGAACATTCAAAGCATGTATGACCGTCCCCTGTCAGGGAGAATGGCACGACCGCTCGTATGGTGCAGAGTGTTTGCGTGACAGAAGAGAACTCCCAAGCCACTAGTGACCAGCCGCGGGCGCGGGCAGCGGTGACTGGACCCCAGCGGTGACCGGACCCCAGCCACAGGTGGTTCACTAACCTTGAGCGGCATCTCCTGCGGCGTGGTCCTCCAGGTTGGGGGTGGCTCCTACGCCCGCCTCTTCAGCTGGTCCCAGTTCCGGGAAAGAAAGGGAAAAACATGATCAAAGAACATCTCCTGCGGCGTGGTCCTCCAGGTTGGGGGTGGCTCCTACGCCCGCCTCTTCAGCTGGTCCCAGTTCAGGGAAAGAACGGGAAAAACATGATCAAAACAAGCACTTTAAGTGTGTGTCTGGGAAGTTTATTCACCTCCCTGCTGATCCGGCCTGTCGGCGCTGTTTTATGGGCAGGGCACCCGAGCCACGCCACCGATGGACCTGGGTGGATCTGGTCAGCCTGTGCTGTACCGGAGCAGAGGTTTCACCAACTCACACCTCCTGGGTGGCAGGATGGCACAAGCTCCTTCAGGCAGAGGTGCCGAGAACAGGCTGTTACTGAGCAGGGAAACCCATGGATTTACATCTCCTCTTTTACCCCGACCTAGCGCTCACGTCACCAGCAGCACTCCCATGAGTTCTAACTCTTACCTGAGCCCTGCCTCCTTGCTGTGAACTCTGCTGAGGGGATGTGACACCAGTAAATATATCTAAATCGGATACAGATCCGACACTGCAAGAATACTGGTGCTTTAGACAGGCACAGTTCTCTTCACAGCGATGACGGCATGTCTCTACCAGAATTTTTTCAGTTTATTATACAACTACTTCCAAACCAGCTTAATTAATCATATTTCTACGTCACAGTTCTACAGTCAATCCAGCTTTCTCTGTTTCCTCCATTTTCTTCCAGAGGGCAGGACACACTGCTGCTTCCTGGCTCCTTGGTATAGTCAGATCTTGAAGCAGGGAGCGCACGCCCTTGTCTGCAGCTGAGCTGCTCTGCGTTTGAGCCCAGGGCTCTGCCAGCAGCCTGGGGACTGGACACAGGGCGGACAACCTGGCTGCCCGGTGTAGTGTCCTGTAGGCTTGTTTCCCTGTCCGGGCATTGGCAAAAGCCCATTTCCACCCACCACCCTTCTCAGGTCCTGCCTGATGTGACCAGGAAAAGCCAGCAGCTACTGCACAGGGGCTACATACTCATTTTTCACCTGACCGTCCCAGGAGCTCCTGCCCTCTCGGACACACACAGTGTTGCTGGAGCTCACTCCCTTCTTACTCTGCCTCTGACAGACCCTCATCCCCCTCTCTGGAAAACCAGGCCCCGACACAGCGAATCCCCACAGAGCGTTCAGGCTGAATTAGCCATTTCACTTCCTCTGCATTACCCTTAAAAGGCGCCGGCAGCCACACAAGTGCTGCAGTGGCCTGGTTTCCACCTGCCGCTTCAAAGACAACCGCATGGGCTGGGCTGAGCGAGAGCACCAGCGAGAGAAGCAGCAAGACCTGCGGTGACCCTCGCCTTGCCAGCCAAGCTGGGCTGCTGGCAGAGGGACAGAGATGACTGGGAGCGGCTTAGCCTGGAGATGGGAGGCAAAGCCACCAGAGACACTGGCCAGAAAGACTGTCAGATGTGGAGCTGAGAAAGAGAGAAGAAAAGGCTGCGAGTTTCCCCCAAGATGGGGAAGGCAAGAGGAGAGCCATAAGGAATCCTTTCTGCAGGCTGTGGAGAAGAAAGAAGCATGTCAGGAGCAAGACGTGCCTGTGAGCGGTTTTGCGGCATTGTTTTTAACCAGTCCAGCTCTCTGCTCTGTCTGCATCAAGAGATGAAACTGCACCTTGGTCTCCCTCACCTGTGGTTCCTTCTGGGATCTCCCCGTGCTGTTCGACACCACCCTGATCCTCGTGGTCTCCTTCCTCCACTAAAGGTGCTGTGGCATCTGAAAAACAACGCAGCTTTCACATAGCTGGGGAGACGCACAACTCTGTGGAGGCCAGGACATGCCTGAAGAACCTTTTGCTCAGGAAAGCAACTGACTCCCTCCCTTGAGCCAGTGCTTGTGGAGGGAGACAACCGAGCACGACATGGCAAAACCAGTACTGCAGGGACAGCCGGAGCTGTTCCCCCTCCTCACACAGCTGAAGGCTTTACCACAAATACCGTCTGAAAACGCACAGCTAAAGACAGCCACAGGGCCTGTGTGCAGGGCAAGGCTGTCTGCACGGGGACGTCCCTGGTCTGGAGCAGGGGAGATCAGCTCCCATCGCACCCCTTTATAAACCACCCCAGCACTGTGACTGTGTCGCTCCTGGGCAGCTCTGAGACAGGCAGATACCTGGCTCCATCTACCAGAGGGATATCTCATCATGACAGCCCTGATCCGACCGGAAAGAGGGACAAGATGCCCTTCTGCACCAGCCAGGCTTCTCGTACTGCCACATTCACAGTAACAGAGCTGCTTCACAGACCACCAGTCAGCCCACACCTCCATGGGACAGGGCTGGAACTGGTCAGCATCTCCGTCTACCTTTTCCTTAGATTAATTTTGCAAACTAATTCCTTTACCTGAAGTCTCCAAGAGGCAGATACTTGGGATTGAAGCAGCCAGAGGAACACTAACAGTGCAGTTAATTAAAATGGTGAACAAATCTCTAGACCACTCTGGAATTCAAGTCAACAAACGTGGCATTCTGTGAGGCTCCGGAGCAGCACAGCCATGCCCAAGGCTACCACTAAGGCCTTCACATCAGCACAAAGTTCTGTTGCATGTACAGACTCTGCCCATCTCAGCATGAACAGCACCCATGAACTGTGCTGTTCTAGCGAACATATGAACACAGCCTGGGCAAAAAAAGGAACACGAGGAGCTCCGGAAGGAAACACAGTGACCAGGGTGTGCTGCCTGTATCTTGGGGGAGCACAACAATGCAAACCTCTGGCCCTGGGAGCACCCAACACAGGATCGCTCCCGGCTGCGCTGAGCCAACGGGACCTGTGTAAAACATCTTCAGGAAACAAACCGCAAGCAACTTCCTTAACTGTAATACACACTTCACCTTCTCTCGCCTTCCAACCCACTCTCCACCTTTAAAGCTCACCACCTCATTCTGCAGAGTGGCAAACATGACTTGTGATGGGACTAACGAAGAGCATGTCCAAGACACTCCTCCTGAGACACCCCACCAGAAAACGGCACGGCCAGTCTTTCGGCAAGGTTTACCGCGACCCCGTCCATCACGGTTTCAAAGCAGTAAGTCAAAGAGCTCCCACCTTCCGTAGTTGGGGTGCTCTTAGCGTCAGATGTTTCAGAAACAGGCTCATCCGATCCATCATCGACTGGTATCTGAAGGGGATAGCCTGGAAAACATTCAGATTCTTAGAACAAGTCCTTGGCTATGAATTTATGGCCTGTGCGTTACAAACTCTGATTGCCCAGATCCACAGCAGCAAGAAACTGCACTTGGAGAGTACAAACCGCCTGACCTCATGAGCAAGCAAAGCGTGAAAATGCCAACCAAAAGCACCAGTGTTATCACCAAAAGGAACAAGCAGAAACCCACCAGCAAAAGAAAAGCCCAGTGAACTGGACAGCTAGAAACAGCAAAGCATGGCACAAGCAGGGAAGGAGATCCCAGCAACGGGAGCAGAAAAGATCTACGACTTCTGTTGTCCTCTCCGCTATTTCTGGAGCCATTAGCAGGCTGACGAACATCCCCATGATGAGTTTTCTTATCATTGCAGACCATTGTGAAGGGCTTGGTGCAGCGCTGCGTGAAGGCTTGGCTGCAAAAGTCATCTTTTGGAAGAGCAGGGCAAGAGGAACAAGTCTCCTCTCTGCAAGGAGTCAGGGAAAATAAAATGATGAGAGCGGGAGAAAATGACTTGGAAAAGAAGATGCAAACTAGCACAAGCAAAATCCCTGGGAACCCATGATGTGCGAAGCTGAGGCTACAAGCTGCGAGGAGCTGTCAGACTGAAATGCGTTACAGAACCGGGATGGATGGATGCTATGGGTTCTCTCCAGGACAGAGACAACCCATTCATCTGGTGGCAGCTGTGACCAAAGCACCTCAAGAAAAGAAAATTAAGATGGTGTTTACATGGAGCAGAGCCGGGAGTGAGTTCCACCAGGTTGCCTGGTGCTGTGGGGGCTTCCAAGCTCAATTGTGGAGCGTGGTGGGATGAGAAAAGAAAGGCTTCTCCAGAAATGCAGGTCTGAAAGATGGGGCGAAAGACTCTTGCATGGCCCCCACTCCCAGAGCTCTCTGTCCAGTTCCCCCCACTGCCCTTGTGCAGGTGAGAAAAGCAGGCAGCAAGCAGCACCCGTGAGCTGGGTCTCAAATCAAAGCAGTGCTGTAATTTTATAGCGAACTAAGGAGTGAACACAGAAACACACACCGGCAAAGCTGCAGCAGTGAGATCACCACCAGCCTGGCTACCAGGGGCTGTTCCGCTCCTGCTGGGCCATGACACCA
>NW_010432115.1:22097-24181 GCF_000710305.1 Buceros rhinoceros silvestris
TTCCCTACAGCTATGACCACCAGAGCATCTCGTGGGCTACCCACTGTCCACTGACTGCAGCCAGCTGATCCCCGGCAACCTTCCAGGCGCACATACCCTCTCCTCCTGGCCATCCCCTCGCAACCCTCGCACACTGGCCCCGCTCTCCCCACTTAGGCCATCCTTCTCCCATCCACAGGCAAGGCAGGTCATCTCTACCATCCACCTCCTCCTGGAGGTGCTCACCTGATGGGATGTGCTTCTCCTGGCCAGCTACGTGATCCTCCATCACGGTAACGTCCTGACGCTGCTCCGCCGTCTCTCAGCAAAGTTACCTGAAGAGGAGAGTAAGAACAAACACCCATCAGGCACAACCAGACACAACATGCCTTTGCTTGGAGCCCACTTGGTGCGTGGGTGCTCCACCAGACAGGTTTGGTTTGTCAGCCCATTTCCAGGAGCGTTAAACATCCTGTTGCAAGCAACCAGCCAACAAGAGTCAACCATCTTTTCAGCCACTGTAAGAACACGCCTGCTTTGTTCCCTGTTCCCGATGAGCCTTGAAATCTCACCATCGTGCTCAGGGAAGGTCACAGCTTGAGATACGTGTTACCTGTTGGGTTTCACAACAGTGCTGAAATACTTCCCAGAGCATCTAATGCCAGTGCCTCCAAATCCACGAGCATGTTTTGTCCACAGTCACCAAATGCGGGAGGACAGCGGGAAAGGAGAGCTAACCTGCCAAACTGGGATCTAACTGGGCTGCCCCAGCCAGACCCCGCTCCTCAGCAGAGCTGTGCCAAGCTCTCAGTCACAGCAATCCACGCTCAGGGGACACAAAAAAATCCACCTGGGGGCACGAGCTGAAGGGAAAACACAGATTTTGTGTAGAAGACATATAAAGGAGCAAACGTTCCTTGTGAACAAAGGGAAGGTCAAATTAATCCTGCGCAAGCAAAAGCACACCCCAGTCACCACATCCAAAAGTGACATGCAGGAGCAAACCAGGGCTCTCCAGAGGTGGGCTTGGACCAGCGCTCTTAGAGAAGAGGGTCTCACTCGGTTGTGGGTCTGAGAGGACACAACGGCTGCGTAACCCTGAATCCTTCCTGCAGTGCTGGGAAAGCCAACACCGCGGCAGAGACCGAGGCGCAGTCATTAGGGCTGGACACTGGCGAGAAGTAGAAAGGTGCTAAAATTCGGAATTATTCTTCTAATGCGCATTTAACTGCAAAAGGAAATGAAGCCGCCAACAAACATTATCCGCTTCTGCGAAGCAGGGACCGTGTTCCTCCTTATTCTCCATTGGACGGACATGGCTTTTAGTTGACTTCCTGATAGCTGATATAATTACAGCCACAGGCAGTGATTAATACCCAGCTATTAGCGTAACGTTTGCCAGGACTGTCAGGAGCGAGCGAACCCAGCAGTGAAGCTCCGGTTACCAGCAGCAAGGAAGCAAACTCCTGTGGTTTTGTTTGCTGGCAATAAATTAACTGGATATCTGGAACTACGCAAGAGAAGCTCCATTGCTGGTAACCAGATCCCTCACCCAGCTTTTTTTAAGCCTGACCGGGATGACTATGCAATTTAATTTTTGCTTCAGACAGCTACAAAGCTGCCCGAGAGAGCTGTACCAAGTAAGTTCGAGAACTTGTCCTGAAGGGAAGTCACCCATAAGAACAGAGGTATAAAATAGGGCACAGCCGTTTCGCCCTCGCACTGCCCTGTCTGTTGGTAGGAAGATGTGGATGGGAGAGGCTGGTGGTCCCTATCAGTCCTCCCAGCCCAGCTCAGTTCACTGAACAGCTACAGGTATTAACATCTTTGCTTCCCAACTGCAGAGCCAGAGGCAAACCACTCACAAATCTGCTGTGCTGCATTTAAATGAGGCTGTTTCCTTATTCTGCCTCCTTTTCTCTCTTCCTCCCACCTGATTCTTGGAGAAGAGCAATTAGTGTCTCCCCAACCTCCCTAAAAGACACGTTTAGTCCTTTCTTGCCTCTGGACAAGAATTTCCTGGGACAGCATCCAGAGAGGACTCCTGGCTTGACAACTCGTGAGCTCGCATAGCCCGCCGCAGGCTCATCTCCTGCCTCTGTGGA
>NW_010432115.1:24305-30287 GCF_000710305.1 Buceros rhinoceros silvestris
GCCCCCGCCGCTGGTTCTTCCCCTGCCTCTGTGGACAGCATCCGACACAGCCAAAGATCTTCCACTTTTCCTCTGAATAGAGCGTTTAGCATCTGTGCAAGCCTGGCACGGCAGCACCACGCAGTGATTCAGCAAAGGCCGGTGGCTCTGCTGCGCGGGGCTGACGGTCGCCCCGAGGACTTGCTGGTGCCCGGGCTTCTCAGCACAAAGAACAGGACGGGTGCTTTCCAGAGAAGCCGGCGATCTGGCTGGCTGGCTGAGCTTTGCAAGAAGCCCTTTCTCTCTGTGCTGCTCACGGCTGGGCAGAGCCAGCCCCCAGCCCCACGGAGCTCCATGCTTGGCAGGATTCAGTCACCTCAGAGCTGAGGGGCTGGCAGTGGGCTCGGGAGGATGGAGCCATTCGTTTGTCAGAGATCAGACAGAGCTGCCTGTTCTGCTACAAGGTACCACCAAAAGCCACACAGATCCATCTAGAAACCATTCAATGGGACCCTGAGAGCACCCGAAGCCTGGCTGCAGCTTACGAAATGCCCTGGATGCACGTTCATCTGGACGCGGGGATTTGGGGGCTGAGGCGTGGTTCGCTCTGCAGAGGAGAAGCATCTCCCAGCAGATGAAGTGCAGTGTCCTCCCGCCATCTCTGCAGCACGGCAGGCAGAGGAGCAGCGTCACTCTGCGCCTGAGCCACTGCATGCGGCAGTCAGTGGTGAAGAGCAAAAACCCCTCAAACCTGCACGAGCCATGGGGCAGGGAGGGCAAGCCCGCTCCCACCTGGTCCCCAGAGCATCTCGCTGAAGGGAGATGCTGAAAGCCACTCGGCCGTGCCTTTCCACTGGCGCTGTGCGGCTCAGGACCGTTCCAGGGCTGCGACTCACACCCATCACAAAGGCTGACAAAGTTTCATCAGCACCCAATAAGCACATAAATAACATTAAGCTCACAAAGAGATTCAGCGGGTAAGCACGAGCGAGCCCCCAGCACCATCCGCTGCAGGCTGCGAAGCTCTCCCAGCAGAGTTTGAAGTACCATCACACAGCCCTATTCGCCAGGAACGTCACCTATAAACACGTTTTATGCCTCTCCAGTGGACACTGAGCTTCACTCTCTCCCTCTCTGTTTTCTGCCCGCTGCATTGCTCGCCCAGAACCGTCCTGATGCCGCACATGGGTTTGGAGCAGATCCCAGCTGAAACCAAGAAGCAAAACTGAATTGTGTGTAAACCCCTTCTTATTCTAGAGGGAAAGTCTCATTTTGCTTCAGGTTTTCATTAGGTAATAAATTCATGTGACTAAAGAGAATTTAAACTAAATTTACTAAAGCTGCACATTTAAGATTAGACTTCTTAAAGACAGTGTGAAAACTGCACATTGGAAAAACTCCTTTGAATTTTGAAAAAAGTCTGTAATGATAATCCTGATTGTTCTTCTTCTTGAGAGGGGGAAGGGGAAATCCCTCTTGGGGAAAAACAGAATGTTAAGGGGAAAAAATACTCTAAAAACTGTATAAAGCAGCCTCACCTTGAAGCCACGGCTCGTAATGGATAATTGCAGCGAGGATAGCTGCGCGGAGATAAACTTCAGCAGCACCCTCTGCGCCACAGATAAAGCACAAACCCTCCAAAGAATCTTATCCATTGCCAGCAGAACTATTCTTGTGAACCGGGGACGCTATCTGAAAAGCGACAGCCTATCCCATAATTAACAGCTCCACCAAACCTCCCATTTTTTGAGCCCGCCTTTCAAGAGCAGAGTCAGCCGTTCCAAGGAGGCAAAGAGGGGAAGAAGTTCTTGTTGCCAGGGGCAGGAGACACAGGCTGATTTCTGGCAGCATCACCTCAGCCCCTTTTGCTCCCAGGCTTGGAGCTGCTTTCCCAGTGACGAAGGATTCACAGCTGGTTTGAGACTTGACTATTGCCACCGCCACCCTCAGACTGGTGTCACTGGGAGAGGAGCAGATACTCCAGCTTGCTGTCACTGGATTGGGCTGGAGGCGTACACGGGTCCCTCAGCAGAGCCACAGAGCGCAGGGTGGCTCATGGCATTCCGACCACCGGCCAATTCTGGATGCGCTCCGCGACCCAGCTGGCTCAGCTCAGCATTGTGGTGACCAGGAGCAACACCCACAGCACCTGAGCAGCGTTTCATGGCTGAAGCGGGTCCCAGAAGGGTCCCTGCAGGCCTGTGTGGTACAAAACGTTAGGGGCTAAAAGCCAAAAGAGCAATTTACCCTCCAAAGCATGCGGGACCACATACCCAGTGAGGCAATGAAACAATGCAAACCTTCGACAGCCACTGACAGCACTGGAGTTTGGGTCAGTGACAGCCATCAGTCAGCCCAAGGTCCACAAGATATTGAAAGAGGAACAAAATACCATTTTCCTTGTGGCGTTTGGCAAGGACTCTGAAAGCAGCAGCAGCCCTCGCAGGGTGGGCTGCAGAGACCTGACAGTAAAGCCCAGCAGCTCTGTGCGACAGGTCCCGCACCCACAAAGCTCGTGGTGCCAGCCCACCACCAGCCTGACCTCGCCTCTTTCACAAGATGCGGCAATCGTGAGTTGAGACACCCAAGGCACATCCCCGACACCGTCCTGCCTTCGTGCCCAGGAGACCTGAGCCAGAAACGAGAGCATTGCCCTTCTTCCCGTCTGTTCTGCAAATTTATTTCCTAAACAGCCTGGTGGGCTTGAAGTAATCAATGAAACTGCTTGGCCTGACCTGTGAGCAGAAGCAAAAGCCACCGGAGCGCAGCTGGGGTGGCAACGCTTCGAGTAAAGCCAACTGCTGAGCTCATGGCAAGCTCCCACCCCGGCACAACCCACACGCGTGGAAACGGGTCCAACCGAAACAACTGCTGCATCCTTCTGCCAGGAGGAACCGTGACATCGGCTGCGGACGCTGTTCCACACAGAGGGAAGGAGAACAGGGAAGACCTCTGCAAACAGGGATTAAAAAAGAGCATTAAATCAACAGATGAACAAAACCCGTGAGAAGTTCCCAGCCAGAACACCTTCCAGCGCTGTTTATAGGGCATAAACCAGCCCCCGGTGCTGGAAATACACCTCTCCTGCAAAGCAGCATGTTCCTCCTGCCTGGAGACCCCTCCGCGCTGCAGACCCCGAGGCTCCACACAGCCCCATGCCCCATCTGTGGCGGAAATTCCTGCCCAGGCAGCGACCGGGCTGCCCAGACGCCGTTCTGGAGCACAGTCAGGACATATCACCACCAGCACAAAGACACAGCGGAGCCCTCGTTCTGCTCGGGCCAACCACCACGAACCACCCACGAAGCCTCCGGCACTCTCCGCCTGGGAAGATTTAGATCCCAAATGCAGTTGGGCAGCCCAAAGTCGTCATCCCTTGGCACAAGGTTTGTCCGCAATGAAAGATAAATAAAACTGGGGCTGAAAACAACGTGCTGTGGAGAGTGGCCCGGTGGCAGAGGGGGAAGAAAGCAGCTGCCGGGGAGCACACAGCTGGGTTTGGCGGTGCTCAGCCCTGCATAAGCCGTGCCAGACGACAACACTCCACTCACAAAGGAGGACAAAAATGCATCCCCACACCCCTTCTGGTGCCAGGAGATGAGTGCTCCCGCGATGCCCGTCCGAGGAAAGTGGGTCACCAGCTGCACCCTACTCACCCACGGGCCCAGCACCGCACCGGGCTACAGCCCCAGCCCAAGGATCGAGGGGACACAATCAGAGCCGCCACTTCCGAACAGCCGCAGGATTTGCCCCGATCACAGAGGGAGCGTCTCGGTGCGCAGCGATTCACACTGCGCAGCTCTGGCGATCACGAGCCTGGGAACTCATGGCTCGATTTACATACACACTGGTCCCAAAATAAACCGGGCGTTGGCAGATCCCTTCGCGGCTGGGTGCTGGGGGTACTAGCCCCACGCCAGTAAGAAAATGGAGAAAAGAGAAATTTCAGCAGCAGGCGAGTGCAGTGCTTTGAGATTTACACGCGGGTACTCATCACTGGTCCAGCCCAGCAGCTCCACCTTTCCCACCAGCCACAAGACAGCCAAGCAATCGCCCGGCTGGTTTCCAGACACGGCACAGCAAAGCCTCTTGGCTATTGTGTCTTGTGCTCGGCGCGGCGGCATCTTCCTTCTGCGTTATTGAATCAGTCAGGGCAGCAAGCATCCGCTCGTGTTACTTGAAAATGGAAATTCAACAAATGAGCTCTCTAAGTGTTACCTCTGAAAGGTGATCAAACACAAACAGGCTTTTCAAAAAGCATCATTCCATCTGAATTACTTAATTAAAACGGAGTGACAGCCCCGTGAAAACAACAGCAGCCTGAAAGGCTGTTCATTAATTCATAAGCAACTTCCTTTTCATCTCCGCTGTGTACTTTTCCCAGCGCTGTTTTGCCGAGAAGCTGACAGAGGAAGGAATATGGACGCTCATCTCATTAATCGCAGGCACTGCCTACCCTGCAGTGAGCTCAGAAACTGCACGGAGTTCCAAGTGATCTAGTCAAGAGGTTAGAAAAACTTCCTTCAGGTTCAAAGACAAACAAATGCTTCAGAACAATACAAGGGAGCTGCAAAATAGTCTCAAAAATGCAGCTTTTCTTTTTTTTTTTCCCCCACATTTCTTCCATGTTATAATTTAAGTGACTCCTTGGGTGCCTGGACCGGCTGACACCTTCCTCTAGGGGCTGGACACCTCCCATGCAGATGTGAGATGGGTTTGGGTTCACAGCAGAAGAGCTTTGAGGCATAGGAGCCTCAGCACAGCAAGGGCAGCCACACCGCCTTCATCCACACCCATGGGGGACCCAAAGGCTCCTGTGACCAGGCACGAAACAACTCCCACACCAGCTAGTGGTATCACTGTGGTGGTATCAGTGGTATCGGTGGCGTATCACCAAGCCTGGAATGGAGGTGGGTAAAGGTGAGGGTGGTAACAGGGCAAGGACACCCCAAGCAGTGAGACTCCGTACAAACAGCATCGAAACGAAATAGAAAAGCTGGGTTCAAGGACACAAGAGCTCAGGGAACCGTCAGTCAAGAGCCCGTACAAATCTAAGCTCCCCCCGGCCAAGAGCTCTGACTGCTGGGGTCACCTGCAAAGGTCTCCAGGGCACGCTCGCGGCAAGAGAAAAGCCAAGGGACACTCAAATGCTGATACGTCCCTCAGCGTGGCTGAGAATTACGCTAACAGAATTTGCCATCCCCAATCAGCTTAGGCCCAGTTCAGCAGCTGCCTCCAAGCTGGGTGGCAATTAGGAGACCAGATTATCCAACACCCGACTCCAGCCCTCGGCCCGAGCTGCGGGAATGGCTGAGCTCAGGAGATGGGGAATGGTTTTAGCTCCATGTCTCTTCTCTGTCTAAATAAAGGGTCACCACAAATGTGTGGTGACCTGTTCTTCCAAGAACAGGAATGTGCTGGGAATCACTTGAGGGAACATACACAAGTGTGTGCAGGAGCATTAACCCTCAATGCTGCACCAGTCGCTACTGACAGCGGCACAAAGGGGTTGACCAAAGACACACCCTTATTCCCATCTTCCCTGCAAGGGGAACAGAGGTGGAAAGGGCTTGTCGCGGAGCAGGCTGGGGACAAACCAGAGGGGAAGCCAGGCTCCCACAGCCACCAAACCTGCGTGGCCCCAGCTGCTCTGCTCCAGGCAGGGCTCTCTGGAGCAGCCCTTGAGGACAGAAACCAGAGAAGCTCCTGAGGGACACCATGGGGACATGAGGGCAGCCAGCCAGGCCCCACCTTCACCTCACCTGAGACCTGAGCACCTCCACATCAACCTGCATCGACTGCTGCTATCACTCTCCTCCTCCCCTGATCTTTTACCCCTTCTTACCTTTCTTCTCCGCTTGTTGTCTGGCTTATCTGACTACGATGTGAAGATCAGGCTCTCTCTAAGTCCACTAATTTTAGCTAGACTAAAGCTCTGATCAGAGGGGCTTACAGGGCAGCCAAAGAGGAAGCAGCAGGAGTTGTAAAGCTTGTCCTGTCTGT
>NW_010432115.1:30409-35415 GCF_000710305.1 Buceros rhinoceros silvestris
GCCTCTTTGGCAGGGATTTGCTGGGCTACCTTCGGATTTCTTCCCAACCGCCTGCTAGAGGACCTTGCAGTTGTGTGTTTCACAGAGCCACGAGATGGTCTACGGTAGATAAATTCTTCCTCCTGCAAAAGCCCGGTTGCTTGGGAAGCCTTTAAGCAGTTGAACACGTAGAGCGGATCAAAGAGAAGGCAGATCTTATTTACCAGCTAATTCTCTCTGACTCTTCCCATCCCAGGCTCAGCCCAGCCCGCTGGAAATCAGAGCATCTTCCCCGCTGCTGCAGGTTTTAAGGCGGGCTCACCAGCGATCGGGCTTGTACCAGTCATTACCCACTTAACAGAAAATGGTGGAAATGGTTATTTGCCCTGCGCTGCCTTTCAAAGGCTGTGCTGCACGCCGAGACGCGGCCGAACGGCTGCGCGGGGCAGCACGGCAAAACCCTCAGAGGGTCTCGCTGGGTGCTGGGGGGAGCTGCTCCCCCAGCTGAAAAGGAAACCCAAGTCCACGTGTTCTTAGCAGGTTACCTTCCAGCAAAGGCAGGGGAGTAATATTTCTGTGTGCCTGGACAGGGAGAGGGAAAAGAGGAAAGAAATGCTCCCCAAAACGCTACTGGAGTCTTAATGAGTTGGGACAGTTGGCAGCACGACAGCATCCTGCCCCTCCAATGCCCTCCTTTACCTCGGCCAGCACATCACTCCGTGAGGAGGAAGAAATTGCCTTCCTGAGAGACTGCACTGCCTGAAGAAAGAAAAACAGACATCCATCACCACGAACGGACGGCTGCTGCCCTCCTCTCTGTTGCTCACAGGGAATGATTTTATGTTGTTCCCATGATAAGCAGCTGAGGGAGGTCCCTTTCTCGCAGTAGTTGGTGGTAAGAGGAGCCTGGCAGGGCTCATCTGGTCTGGGGACACTTGCAATCTGCCGTGAGCAGGACTACTAGCGTGGCCAGCAGCTTCTCATGGTTATTACAATTTTCTCTGCTAATATGAAGTCAGAAACAAACAGACAGGACTTATTTCATGCTCCAGTGGGTACCACAACACATCCCAGGGCGGGGAGAGGCTGACAGATGCACGATCACCCCCACTTCCCTAACACAGCCAGTCTGCGATGACACTGAGCACTGTCACACCATGAGTTCCCTGAGAGAGCCCAGTTAATCGAATTGCTGAGAAACCCCTCAAAATTCACCCTTTATTGGCCAGCCAGACCAAAACCCCTCATACAGGCAGGAGGGTGAAAATGCCCACACTGGCTGTGGAGGGAACGTGGAGCTGAGCTCTCAGACAGGCGCTTGCTCCACCCAGCAAGTGTGGGATGGGATCGACCGAATCACTAGATAAAGGTTCTTTGAGCAGCGGCTCCTGGAAAGCAGCGCTGCTGTGCGTCTGCTCTGAGCTCTCCAGCCCCGTCTCCATTTTACAACCTGCTGCTCTGCAGTGCAGCCATGTGCTGGAGGAGCCGGCAGAGACGACTGCCCATGCCAGAACCAAAGCTCTGCTCATTCCCTTCTGTAGCGGCACACGTACCTCAGCATCCGTTTGGTGCACCGGAGCCACAGGCCAGAGAAACATCTGCAACCTGCTGTGACCGTGGGATCAACCCCGAGCCCTGAGCCGCTGCAGGGCTCACACACCGCCAGCATTGAAGAGTTTAACATAAATGTTGTGCGTTTCAGCGCAAAAATGGCAGAGCCCACTGCAAGGAGGGAAACCCACTGCAGTACCCAGCCAGCTTCCCACCAGCCCCACGAGACCCTTCTTTGCTGCAGGAGAAAACAGCCACCTTTGCTGCGGTGCACAGAGCCAGGGCCCCCGGGGGCACAGGAGCAGGATTAAACCTTCCTGCGCTGCAAAGGGCCACATCCTGCACTGCCAGGAGCTGCTGCAGGCAGCTGGCCTTGGCGCAGGCAGAGAGCGGCCTGGACACCAGCTCCTTCCCCGGCCTCTCTGTGCACAAAGGAAGAGGATGCTGCTGTGTTTGGTTACGCTCAAAGGATGCTGAGACTGAGTAAGAGCGCAACATGCAGCCAGAAGCCTCATGAATTAAGAGGATTTTATGAGAAGAAAGCATCACTTACACCTGTAAATGGACTATGAAGATTTGGGTACTTTTTATCGCCTTCCACATCAACCAAGCCATTAACATGTGCATGTGGTGCAGCACCACGGGAAGGGCCCAAAATAAATGTGAAAAAAATAGCTACCTTGGCCTCAGAGCAGCGACGTTTTGACTGTGGAAAGATCCAGAACGTGAGGCCACACTGGGCAGAGCACGGCCACGACCCACCAAGCCAGGCTCAGACCACGCTGCTTGGTCCTGACTCCCTACACCACCAGCACCCTGCCAGGAGGCGCTTCAAGATGCTAAACCAGCAGAAACCGAACCCTCACAAGCAGAAGCTGTGCGTGACAGTGGAGCTACAGGTCATCTCACCCCAGCTCTGGAGCACCAACACAGCAGAGGGGGAAGCCACCATCCAGCTGCACCTTCAGCCCTCCCAGGTTTTGCCTCTAGCTTGAAAAAAACACTGTCAAGAACCAAGATAAGTGTTTATTGCTTACTTTGATCTCAACTGCTCCTCTTCTTTTGATTTCACGGTGCTGACAACATCTACCGCACCCTGACAGAAAGTTCTGTGAATATTCAGTGCTGCCACAGTGATGGAGATATTAAATATGGAAGATTCTTCACGCCACAGCTCCAGCCTACAAACGTGAGCGATCCCAGAGTGGATGCGCCAGAAGCAGGGAAGCGCTGCTGGGCGTTACCACTGCAGGAGATCTTCCCAGGGCAAGGAAAACGTTCAAGGTACCTTCTCAGATTTGGCCTTGGTTTCTTCAGTTATTTTGAGCTGTTTCAACACTTGGATAGAAATTAAACCGATGACAACAGCACCATCTGCTCCAGCTACTGCCACGCCACCGCGGCTGGCATCGCTCCTGCAGTGACAGAAAGCCTGTCCTGGGGAAGAAGCCAAGGCAGGTGAGTTTTCCTGGGGAGCACTGGCTTCCCTCCGCAGGAGCCGAGCCTGCAGAGCTCCTGCCTGCAAAGCCGGATGATGCAGAGAGACTTCCACCACCACCCCACGAACAGGGAGGGAGCAGTCAGTGGTGCTTACTTCACCATCACTTCTAGCCACTTGGTACCCAAGTGGGCACCAAACACCCTCTGGCCCCCGAGTGCCCCATTCCAGCACCCCACAGATGACAGACTGCACTGGAACGCAGCAGGACGCCTTGTCAGGACGGTCTCTCTATAAATACAGGGGATGGATGGAGCCCTGCGTTCCTCACACACCAGTTTCTTACCCTAAAAAGAAACAAACACACCAGATCTCACAAGCTTTCGGGGTTTTAGCAGGATTTGTCCTCACCCCAGCGGTCACTATGCAACAAGACAGGGCTCAGAGAAGGTGATTTTAACTTCTGTGTGAGTTTTTCTGCATTATTTTTGCTTTTCATGACTAAGAGACACTTTAAGTGAGGTCAAAAGTCAGAGCGTGTTTCCTGAATGTCTTTTTTTTTTTTTAAGGCTAAAAGACACAAACAATAGGATATTCATCAAGCATTCTGCTATACTTCCATCTCCCTTGTCATGTTACTGCGTAACAGCAGAAAAAACACTCAAAATGTTCACAATAGTGTTCATTAAAAATGAAAAGCAGCATTTTTAAAATTAAATCTCTATCAAAAGGGGCAATAAAAAGATAAATACAGCGGGAAAAAAAACTAATCTGGAGGAGCTCAAGAAAAAAAAACATCAGGAGGGCATGGCCTCGGGATGGGGTTATCGTCCAGCTCCTGACAGGGCAGGGATGGGACACACCAACCACACCAGCGAGCGATGGGGAATGGGTGGGCACCCAACGGGGCAGACACGGGGAGGTGCTGCCCCAGGGGCAGGGAGGGTGCTGGTGCCTGTTCTGGCTCCCAGTTCCACACGCCATGTCACAAACTGCACGGGAGAGGTGCGGTGGGAGACGTGGTGCCTCCCGATGCGCAGCACGAGTTCTGAGAGCCAGAGCTCTTCCAGAACAACAAGAACCCAACAGAGGCTGCATTCAGACCTTTATTTTTCATATCGAGGGAGCACAGGTTGAACCCTGCTGAGGCACAAGACAAACAAGGATTTCCAAGTATGGATGAACAGCAAATAAAACCCTTTAAGCACAAAGCACGTCCCTCCTGAGCCCTCGGATGTCTCTCTCCAGCTGCTCTTCGCCCAGTTTGGGCCACTCGGGATGACCATCAGGTACCAATCTGCCTCGCTTCAATTCTAGTTTTATCGAGCCGATGAGCAGATGTGCAGCAAAAGCAGATGCAGGCAGCGCGAATGGTGACAATCCACATGGGGACCCTGACCATAAATTCAGCCAAAGAGCTGCAAAACCATTATTTCCCCCTCCCAAAGCAAAGGCTGAAAGAGGAGCGAGTTTAGAAAAATCAGAATCCATCCGCATTTCCTCCTCCCCAGGAATGAGCTGGAAGCCCAGTTGGGGCCCATCTTCCTTTCCACGGGGATGAAGTGGAAATTATCTGAATTTAAGCCTGCCTCAAGTCTAGGAATTCAGACTCAATCTTCCCCAGTACATTTGTTAAAAATAAATGAGGTGCAGTCAGTCTCCTCAGGGATTTTATCCCCTTTCAGCTCTAAAAGCAGCTCTGCTGTCACACGGATGATATGTATAAAAGGACAGGCTGCTTCAGAGCCTTACTTCTGGCTTAAAATAATATTGTTCCTGGTCTCGGGTTACGAGGGATCCATTCATGTTCGGTAAGGTCACGGGCTCCCTCTAAATCGCTAATACAAAGGCTGGGATAAATAGGGATGCTGGTATTTCAGTAGCGCTCTGGTTTATTGCCTGAATAGAGAGACTGTTTGAGGAGGCTCTGACCACACCTAGAGCCACAGCGCTTTGTCACTCCTTATCGAGGGAGGCAGCGAGCGGTTCGCGGCGGGTGGGAGACCTGGTGGCTGCTCCCACACCGCCACGAGGCACC
>NW_010432115.1:35493-43444 GCF_000710305.1 Buceros rhinoceros silvestris
CCACCCCGCCACGAGGCACCGGCCAAGCAAACCTGACCACAGCCCCACAGATGGGAAGCAGTTGTGGCATTTTGCTCTCCGCAGACCATGGGACAGCAGAGCCTTGCGATCCCCACTCAGCTCCCTAACTCATCTTACCCATAATAATCTCCCAGCAGCATCGCACAGCTATGCCCCGCTCCCTCCTGCTAACGAGGACTTTTCAGTATCTCACCCAGGCCACTTAGAGCTGTTCTGCCACCAGCGCTGGTAAGGGGTTGTTCACCCGCACAGCACCCCAGTACAGGATTCTGCTGTTTAAGAACATCAACAGGCTCTTGGATGTTGATAGAGCAAACCAACCCATGGAGTCAAAAACCTCTCCGTGAGGGGAGTGCCTGAGCAACAGGAACCAAGGAAACACGCTTTGGAGCTGAGCAGGGACCTCAGCCAGCCGTGACAATAAACCCTGTTATTAAGCACCATAAAAGCAGTGACATATTTGAGAGATTAAGCATTAATAAGTGCCTTCACGTTATACGGTACTCACGACTCCTCTCTCGCCTGGAGGAACCTGGGGGAAGGGAGGAGCTGGCATGGCAGTGCAGCTACCACTAAAACAGGGGAGAGGCAAAACCCAAGCAAAGTGGGCTACGAAACCAGAACATCAGGACGCAGTGATGACAGCTCAGCAGGTGAGATTCCCAGTGCTGGAAACCCAGTAGCCGCTGCAGGAGCTGGGCCCCCTCTCGCTCTCGGCAAGCCCGGCTGCGGAGCTCCTGCCCAAGGCTGCCTCTGCGAGGAGGCTCCGGGAGCACTGCGGAACGTCACGGGACTGGGTCTGCCAGGCAAGACTTTTGATGGAAGGGGAAGAGAAGAGGAACAGGGAAGAGTGATGAGGAGGGAAAGGCGACAGGAGAGCATGGCCATGGGTGCCCACACACTGCTGGGGTCTGGCTGGTGCCCAAGAGGCACACGCTGCTCAGGAGCAGAACAAAACCGGGCAGCAGCGCCGCAGGCTCCTCTCTCCAGCTCCCGGTGGCCCTTTTTGCTGATCACCCGTCCACCATCACCATCC
This sequence comes from Buceros rhinoceros silvestris, assembly GCF_000710305.1. Taxonomy (NCBI): domain Eukaryota; kingdom Metazoa; phylum Chordata; class Aves; order Bucerotiformes; family Bucerotidae; genus Buceros; species Buceros rhinoceros. The sequence continues at coordinate 36,551 of NW_010432115.1, forward strand.
CCGTAAGTCTCCTCTTCGCAAGCCCCCGAGTCACTCCCTTTGGCACAGGACAGGTCCAACACCCTCGTTTCACTCCCGTCCTTTCTGAGGCTGTTATCCTGCTCCAGCAACGACTACAGGCAACACCGCAGCTCGAGCTGGATTTTTTACCTGTTCTCCTTTGCGTACCCAACAGCAGCATTTATTACTTCTGCGTGGATATGCCTGCCAGGCTCTCCACCATCACACCAGAAGATGCCAAAGGAAAAGCTCCAGTCTGGAGCTGCCCATTGTTAAGAGCTGCTTCTACAAACCCCTCCAGGGCAGCATCCTTCGTCAGGCTGATGAGGCAGTAGGTAAAACCACATCTAAAGAATTAACTTCAGAGGGCAGAATTTGCTTGGGGTAAAGGGTGCCCTTGAACTCGAAGGAAGCGGGAGCTGAAAAGAACCATGAAAGGCAATTCTGACTCTGGATTCAATCCCAGCGCTGGACTCACTGACACGCGATGTCTGACACCACAAGCTACAGCTACCCACAGAGAGCACGTGAAGCTCCTCTCCGGTAACACAACCACACAAGCCAGCTCCATCGCAGGTCTCACCTTAAACCGCAACGGTAATTCTGTCCCAGCAACTGACCCCATCACATCCAGGATCTGCAGCAAGAGGGTAATAAAATACTCAGCGCCTGCACGGAGCCAGTCAGCGCTTTGTACACGGTGGGTCAGAGTGAGGAAAGGAACACAAGCCGCGTTTACACATCTCCGGTTTCCTTTACTTCTGACCACACCAAAGAAGTGAACTTTTGGATAAAAGCCATGTCTTTCTACAGAGAAAAACCTGTGCCAGCCTGCACTGCCACATGATCCCGAGAGCTCACAGCAGGCCGGAGCATCAAACCGACCTCCAGGGAGATCGTCCTCTGGATCTCCCCCTCTCTTGGGAAAGTCTCTTCTAGCACATCCCTTCTGTCATCGCTGCGTCCTCAAACCAGCCACGCAACGAACACGCTCACCTTGAGCCCTGCGAACCAGGACAGGAACATTTTGTCACCTAGAAGCCCAGTGCAAGCCAATTTTCAACCTGGACAAATATTTCTGACACTGTCATGCTGCTGGTCGTCACTCCAAAGCCTCCTGCTGCTCTTGCACTCCTCCCACCGCTGTAATTCCAGTCACCAAGGTCCAATAGCCCTTGGCACCTTGGAATAGACAGGGACCCAGGGAGAAGACAGTATGCACATATGCCCCATACCTCAGTCAGCTTTACTCCATCTCTTTGGCCGCATTCTTGTCCCCCTTCCACTCACACCTCACTGAATCTCAGCCTGATGGGAGCTCACATGGTGCCTGCACTCACCACTACTCATGGGGGAATAAAACCCCCTCACCCTCCGCCACAGACTCATCTGCGACCTGGATGTGTGAAGCCACAGCAGCCAACCGAGACTGTGATGGACAGGCTGTGACGGACCTGCTCTCCCCTCAGCTCGACGGAGAACGTGCACAGCTGGCCAGATGTGTTCCCTGCACCACGCACCTCCCACAGAGAGAAGGGAGCAGAGCTGCTTGTGAGCAAGACACACACACCTTCATGGTAAGACCAAGCCAAGGCATCCAGGATTTAAGCTGAGCTTTGATCAAATAAAAAATTAAACATTTCTTAGGCAAGGAAGAATTTCTCCACTCTGAAGTTTCTGAAATTTCTCCAATTTCAGTTTCAAAAGGGCATCCCAGCAACCGCTTCTTTCCAATGTACAAGACAATAGATTCATCTCAAAACCACATCTCCAGGTCATTGAACATGCACAGCGCTGAGCTGGATGTGTTCGAGGATCAGGGGAGAAGCTTCTTTAGATTTTTTCAGCCATTTACAAAGACCTCAAGGAATTTCATTCTGCAGCAAGTGACTTGACGCACTGATGAAATCCATCTGCAATTACATCAGGCACTTTCAGGCAAACAGCCCGGGACAGGAGCTGATGGGAGTCATCAAGTGAGATGCTGACATGTGGTAGAGTGCCCAGCAGCTCTGTACCACGGGCTGCTCAAAGCCACACACACGCTACCTAAAACCATTAACACCAGTGGTTTCATCACCTCGCTTGTAAACGCTGAGGTTTCTCCATGAACAGCAGGGTTTCACACAGCTCTTCTGCCTATGGACTTGAAAAATCTCGCCCCCACCTCACCCTGCAACAACCCCATCAGCCTTCCTCCTCCCCATCATGACAGCCAGCCGAGCCACAGCTCCTCGGAGCAACACATGCACCAACCAGCCAAAGTCTGGTATCCCAGAGCATCCCCCCCGCCTCCCCAGGGCACGGATGGTGTGACCCCACCAACCACTCCCAAGCAGCTCGAGTCCTGAGGGAGCACAGGGAGGAGAAGATGGATAGACAGCGATACCGAATCTGCTCCAGGAGGAGAGGTCAGGGCAGGTACAGTGGGGAGGCTGTAAAGATGGAAATAATTGGCCCAACTGCAGTGATAATCCTTTTAGCTTAACAGAAGGTATCCCCTGGTGCTCCCTTTCCTTGGATATTTAAAGACAAGACACTGAAAGCAGAGGCCATGCCACACGTAACGACTGCTTGGAAGGAAAAGGAAAAAATCAGTGGATTGATTTTGGAGGAGCACGCAGGGCTCATTAGACTTGCAAAGAAAATCCACTCCAGTCTGAAGGCACAGATTCTTCCCCAGACTCCAGCGTAAACGGCGTACGCTTCCCACAGGCACCTCACAAACCAGCCTACAACCGGCAGATTCCAGTGTGGAATGACGCTCCGCCTCGCAGATGGAGGAGATCCAGCCTGCTGCAAGAGGAGAGTCAGGGGTTCGCTCGGTCCCTCACAGCAGAGCTGAGCCCACCTGAAAAAACCACACGAGGGGTTCCCTAAAGGTCCATGGTTCTCTACCCACCACGTCCTGGGGTGATCTGCACCAACAGCTCGGGACAGAAGAACATCCAGGCAGGAGCATCGCAGCGCAGAGCACTCCACCACTGGAGCATCTCCAAGGCGGAGCGGTGACCTGAGCTGCGGGCTGCACCCTGGGCAAGGCTGAGCCCGCCTGGTGCTCTGCAAGGTTTCGGCAGGGCTGCCTGCCACCAGCCAGTCCCCTGACCTCTGATCACTCGCCCGGATTCTCCTCCCAGACTGGTCTGAGTGGGAACATCTCTGCACTGCTGCAACGATTAGCAACGCAGCTCGAGTTCCCTCTGCCATCATCTCCTTTCTTTTGACACCACAGGTGGGCAGAGCCCTGCCAGCGACCCCTGCTGCCCACCTTACTGGTGAGCACCCCCAAGGGCAAGGACAGATTGGCCCCAGCCCACCTCTGGAGTCTAAACACCACGGTTAAGCAAGCAAAGCTCCTGAGGCAGAAAGCAGAGGTGGCACTGAATGGGCAGAACAGGAGAGCCAGCCCAGCTCTGACCACCGTCCTTGTGAGAGACCCCCCCCAAGCTGCTGTCCCCCTCCCAGCACGTCAGCTGGTGCTTCTCAGAACAGGGTCTGGGAACAGCCAGGTGCTGAGCCATGGAGCTACGGGGCAGGAACACAAGGGAAACAACCCTCGGACTTGAGCAGTCTCAGCTGTTCTCACACAGCTAGAGGGGTCCATTTCGCTTTTGCAAGGAAGACCTCAGAGTGCTTCCTCACACACCACGCAGGTCTGCAGACCTCAGAGCAAGCTGTACACCCAGAACACACAACCCTGTTGTTCAGGAGCTGGTTGCTTTACCTGCGTGCAGAGCCACCACCCTTCTAAACCCATGCCACGTTCCAGTAGCTCCAGCGACAGCCCCAATGTTCCACACACCCTCTCAGCATCACCCAGGCGAAGGACCCACACGTCTGTCACAAGCCCATGGCACTTCACCACGAGCTTCCAACTCTGACAGACTTACGTAGGAGCCTAGGAGGTAGGAGCCTACACAGCCTAGGAGGTAACAAGCCAACCTACTAGCCAACTGACCTATTGACCAGCAGGCTAAGCAAGCTGGAAAACACTGGAAGCTGGGTGGAAGCCAGCGCCCTGATTCTCTCTTCACTAATTCATCAGGTATCAGTGTTGCTACAGCCAAATTAGCAGCACCCCCTCAGAAGAAGCACAGACGACAATCGAGCCTCATCGGCACGCTGGGCCAGCAAAATAAGCTTATTCTGCTCAAGACAAACTCAAATCTCAGCTTTCTTCCAGCTTTTGAATAACATTCCTACGGGGAAAAAAGCGAACAGCCACCCTCAGCACTTCCCCTCAGACACCGCTTCATGATCCCATTTTCAACGCTGCGCAAACCAAAGGGGATTTGCCTGAAGGGCTGGACACGGACACACCCCAGCACCGACATCTCGAGCGGCAACGCCGAACGCCCATATGGGCGCTCACAACACCCTGATGGGCAGAGCCGTTATGTCGTGTGGCTCTACGTGTCGGGACAATTAGCTCCTCCCGTGCTGACGAACGCAGGCTTTCAGAAGGAACGGCAGAGACACCATCTCAAAAGCAGTTCCAGCGTGGCCTTCCCCCGACACTTCTAACAGCCTTGCGATGGCCAACTTCCAAAGGAGGATAAAAACGTCATCACGGAGCGATTTGCTCCACTCCCCGCTACTACACAACAAAAACTGCTCAGCTCAGCCCCAGCTAACAGGGAAGGAACAAGGTGGTACCCAAACGTGTCCAAAACCCATGGCTGGCCAACCCAAAAAAAGACCAGGATGCAGCATGGGTCAAAGAATACGGATCTTCAAAGCAGAGGAAGAGGAAAGGCAGAAGATTAAGTCACCCACCTTACCAGTGTGCTACAAGCATCCCAAGATACACCGGACTCAGCCTTAACATGGAAAGAGCAGTTGCAGTGTCACTTTTCCCTCATTTCTATCCCGTGAGGATCGCTCCCCTGGCCAGGGGAACCAGCGCAGGGTGAGGAAGACTAAATTAGAAGCCTGACACAAAAATACCTAACACGGTCCCTGAAAACGGTGAGTAATGAGGGAGGCAGGGACACAAACCCCATCCTACGGCACTTGTCACCTGCAGGGACCAGACCCATCTCCTCTCTGTGGCAGTTCCCCACAGGGCACCCCGAGGTCCTGTCCCTCTGTCCTCTTCCCAGCTAATCCGGGCTGATGAAGGATAGATGTCCGTATTTTATCTGCAATACCACCTGCCCCTCCAGAGCAGCGAGAGCCTTGCTCTCCCAGGCAAGGACCACAACACCTGGATGGGTCTCACGCTCACATCAGAGGGGACCTTTGCAACAAGTTCCCCTGAAAGCTGCAGATCAGCAGTGAGCTCTTCCAGAGCAGGGTGGGACAAACGGCTCCTCTAGAGAGGAACAGAATCTTCATTTAAAGGCGTCAAAAGAGGACAACCATGCTTCACACCTTCGCTTGTCAAAGCAGGCAGAGCTGGTTTAGTTCATGTTTCTCAAGGGTCAGCTTCTGGCCATCTTCCCGTGCAAGGCAAAGACAGGCCCGCAGCACTGGACACCTCCACACACACACTAATGGCCTTTTAAACCAACGGAGCTCCCCAGGTCTTTCATTTTCAGCTCTGCGCGTTCAAGACTGACCAGCCCTCGGATCTCCTTACACTGCCATCAAGCCTTCTGGAGGCTGGAGACCCAAGCACCTGACCTGCAGGATGGGCATCCCCTTTCTCCAGAGCACAAGAGCTGGGGCTCAAACCCCAGTGGCACCTGAACGCCAAAGCCCTGAACACGAGCCTTCACTTCCAAGGGCATTCGGCAGCGTGAGGCACCTCTGCTAATGCCCGGGGATGGCACAGAGAAGCACGCCGCAGCCATACTCCTCCTCCCCAACACCATTACTCTATCTAGAGCAAGAAGAGAAAGCGCAGTACTTCCATCGGGTGTGAATTACCCTCTTGGAAAACCTCTACAGGTCAGGCAACCAGCACCCTGCTTTTCTTGGGGTAAAAAAACAAGCATTTTGCCTACCAAGGGCGAACGAAGCATAACTGGGTTAGACGATTTCTCATTTCTCAAGAGAATGAGATTGTAATTTTTCATCTCTCAAGAGCAGCCTGTAAACACCCAATGAGACCTGGTTTGATTGACCATCTTGAGGGGGAAAAAAAATGCAAAATATATTGAACTGCACAAGGAAAACCATTAAACCCTCCAAATCCGAGGTACTGGCAGCAAAGGCAAAGACACTTCATCAGATGTAAGAGGGCAGCCATTGCTTGACAGCGCGAATTAACGATTCTCGGTAGTGAATTTTGTTCCGCTCATTCAGACACACGTTAGCCATCCGCCCAGATCCGCGCAGATCAACGGCGGGCAGCTCGGGACCACGCTGCATACCAATTGCTGGAGTGACAGCTTAGCTCATCTCGGCTGCTCGTTCCAGCGAGCCCGTTTCTAGGCGAGACCAGCCTCTCGCTGCAAATGGAGCTGCACCTCGCATGGTGGTACCACCAGCAAATGGAAGGAGAAACTCCCTTTAAAGTGATGGCAGCTGCCCTCTGCAAATGAACACCAGCATTGCTTTTCTAGGTGTTAAAGAAAAAAAGAAAATGACCTTTTCTAACTGAATCCTTCCCTGTGCTAACACGGCAGGCAGGGATGCAGGCAGAAATCTCCATCCCTCACCTGAAGGGAGCTGTTCCTTCTCCTTTTGGGTTTAATTGCTCCAAGCCAGGAGGGCAGCTGTGTCACGCAGCGCACCTGGAACCCCCCCGGCAAGAAAACTTCCATTTTCACGCTCGCAAAGTTAGGCTTAAAACAAAGAAATACCCAGCAGCTACAGGGGAAAAGGCAAAGCCCAGAAAGGTGGCCAGCCCCATGCCCCGCCTGAGGCAGATTTAGGGCAAGAAAGACCAGGCAGCGCAGAAGGAGACCGATGTGAGGGACGAGGGGGCAATTTCAGCACAACACGGGG
>NW_010432116.1:0-20386 GCF_000710305.1 Buceros rhinoceros silvestris
TCCAAAACTCAACTGAGGCCTCACCCACTTTTTTACCTTTCCCTTCTCTCTCTCTCTCCTAACGCTTTCCCCCTGGAGCGGGGGAGAGGGTTTGTGCCGTGGTTTGGCCCTGCCTCAGCCAAACTGCTGACAAGGACTCTACAAATGTTCCAGCCGACACAGGGTTTTTTTGTAGCTCACAGAACTGCCTTGCAGCTCCCAGAATGTCTGAAGGCTGCAGACTTTGCTCACAAATCCAGTTAATTAAAGGAAACAATTAAGAGCATGTTAATAATCATCTCAGCTGCTCCGGAGAAGGCTCCGGACAAGCCCTGATGGTTGAGAGGCCCTATAACGTGCTGGCTGTCCATCAACTTGGTAGCTGGTGATTCTTGAGCGAGAACTTGCCTGTTACTGAAGTAAAAGGGCCTGCATGGAAGAGATTAACCACTAGCTCCAAGATGGACTTCAAACTTAGCCACCACGGGGAGGGAAGAATGAGTAGGTGACAAACATCATTACAGCAGCCCAGGTAATGCTGTTAAAATGCTGCTAATTAGCACTCTCCAGGTCAGAGATAGCTGACAACCCGTGCTGAGATGGGCATACGAACTGGACACAGCCCAGGATGGAAAAGACCCGCTGGTGGCTGAGGTCCTTCCGGAACTGGCAGCTCAGACCATGAAAGCTACATCTATTTATGCTCAGAGGCAGAAGGAGAGCTCCTACACTGAGGGCCTCAGTCTGGTACTGAATGGTACTAAATGTCACAGTCACTACTGAGAGCTACAATTTAAATAAACTTACAGAAAATAAAAAATAAAATTCCTCAATATTCTTAACGAGTTTTCATCTTTTTTTAAATCCTGTTAGTTGTTCTTTTGGGACACTTCTATCTACATACACCATGTCTGAAGTACTACATCAGTTAGGGGAAAGAATATTGCTCTTCTCAACAAGCAAGAGTTTGCTGTTAGTATGAATAAATTTGATGTCCAAGATCTTCATCAGGGCTTCTGTCTGCATCAAACTGAAGGCAACACGACAGGGGATGCACGTACACATAGAAATTCAGAGTGAACGAAGGCTTATTTGTCTAACAGACTGCCAGATGGCTTAGCATCTGATGAACTTTGCAGTGATGGTGTAAGTTACTACAGGAGGCTGGCTATTAGCAAGTTCCAGGAGAATATTTCTATCACAGTGTTAAGCAAAATAACCAAAATGCACATAGGGGTTTTGATTTTTTTAATGCCTTTTTTTTTCCCACTTTCCCTGAAATTACAATACTGCTCTAAAGATGACCTGGAAAACAGAATGTTCCACACTGGATGAAACCAGAGAAAACATCTTTCTCTACTTTTCTGGTTAAATAGTTTCACTAGTTCTGTTGAACAACAGTTCTTAACGGAGGCGTTTCAGCACAGGCGAAGCAAAGTGCAGAGCATGCGCTGGCACTATCTCCTGTGTAACTCGAAGTTCTGCTCTACGGAAGCACCTGCAACTCAGGGTGGTAGTAGCCTCTGTGCTAGATGTAGAAAGACTAAACCAGACTCGTATTTTGAGCAGATTAGCTACGTAACAGAGGTTGCACGTGGAAGAAATAAGGTTGAAGAAGGAAAAAGGTGGCGGCATACTAGATTCTGCTGGCTTTCCTGCTCTCCATAGATTTTCTGTTTTTAACTTTTTCCACTGAGTTGTGAAGCCAAACTGAAGCCCACTGTGAGTACAACCCCAGGAAACTCAACCGCTCTGCACTCATCTTGCTAGGTCTGACCTGTGGTCCTAACCATTTTTGCTGCTTTATAGTAAACATCTTATGTTGCCATAGAAACCGCTCAGTGCCATTCCTCCTTCATTACTGCTGCCTCCCACACTCCAAATCTCGTTAGCTCCCTCCCAAGAAACCTGCCCTAACACAACAGCAGCGTGAACCTTCTGCTCAAATGCGCCATGCCATCCCACCTGTGGAGCTGCATCCCCAAGCATGGGCAGTCATTTCAGCTGTTTGTGTACAACTCACACGCAACTTTGGGTTTTCCCAAGAAAAGTTGTGGCCGAGCACCTTAATGCCCCTAAATTCGGACTGGCTCAGCGAAGGCCGTGATCCTGGTGGCTCTCGCTGTTTAGGGAAGGAGGAGCCTTAGGTTTTTGTGAGTAGATTCTTCTGAAACAGCAGCAACACGTGACAGTGCAGCTCCTGCAACTGGGTTATCCGAAGGAAGAATAGTTATTTTTCCGTACCAGTAAGAATTTGGATTACTCCTGCTTTTAGCCCTACTTTGATCCTGGAATGGGTTTAAATACGTTAATACTACTGGAAGTCATAAGAGCTTTTGGCAGAATCTACAAAATGGGGAGGCAAGAGTTTGTTGGAGCCATTATGCTGATGATATTGAAAAGCAAAGTGGGCCAGCCAGAATCCACCTCCCACCCCCCAAACCTTTAATTAAGAAAGCCTGTATTAAGTTGTAGTCAATTACAACGCACGTAATTTGCCGCCGTGCTCCCAGAGCTAGGCCATATGCTTGTGAGGCACCTTTTCAAGCTCTCTTTTGGGCATACTACGGCTATCATACAAAGCGCTTGTATTATAATTAAATTTGGCATAATTACTTTACGGAGTGATCAGTGACAGTCTATTGTTCAGGAAGAATTAATCCTCTGAGCCTTCCAACATCATTTTAGTTCCTGGTTCTAAATGAGATTTCAAAGAATGTAATTTATAATAACCAAAATCCCAAATGCACACTTTAATATCGCCTTCCTTTGTTACAGCAGTTCTCTAGTAAAATGCTCCTCCGTTAGAACAGTCGTGGTGTAACCGTTTACCTATTCTGTACGGGTCCACCTGAACAGGAAAGAAACCCAACAAGGAATGCTTAACAAGATCCACTTTGAGGTCTACTCCTCCTGCCTCCTTCCAGAACCACAGATGCTGCAGAACCTTTTCAGAACCTGTGCCACTATTTAAATATCATCCTTCCTCCAGGAGAATGCTTACCTTTGCAGAAGCAGCCCCAGAATTCCTCCCAGCTGAAACATCACACTTGTTTATGTAAGTGTTTGAAGAAGGCAGGATGAGGAGACTTGAGAGAAAAAATGGAACTGCTACCACAGGAGGAACCAGGAGGTTTGACTTCCTCCTGAAAGGGGATGCAGACCTGAGCTTTTCCACTGAGAGAAATCTAAGTGGGGCAGTGTCAAAACATTTTGTTTAGACATTTGCAATTCAATTAAATATTTTGATGAAGTGGAGTCCTTGTAAAAATTCCTTTGCAGAACTCATCCATTCCAGTATTAAAACACATTTCCCTGTTTTCTATTCACTGCAATCCTAGTTCTCAATGTCTTCCTGTGGACTAGTTGCTACAGCATCTTATATATCCCACTGAATAAATTCCTACAACGCACTCTGGTCCCTCAGGATCCCCATGGACAGGAAACAAATAAGAGAACCTGACCCACAATACACGGCAAGAGATATTAAAACAGTTCAATACCATGGGATTTTTTTTAATCTTGACAAAATTAAACCCTTCCAGTCAGCTAAAAAAATTTCTAAATTTCAATTTAACAGGGTTTTACCAAAATGGTGGAAATAAAATTAGCAACACCTACATTATGTAGCTAATTTAAAGCTAGGTTGGAGATGGCTTGGGGAACTGTCATTACACAGACTGCAGGGCACGTATGTGTTATAATCCTATCTGAAAAACATTCCAAGCAAGATGCAAAACCTGATCAAGATCCCCTGACCTGACCACACTTACATGACTATATGTCAACTGAGGTTCCAGCTGGCGCTTGACCAGTGATATCTTTGCTACGTGCTCATAGTGATGGGAACATTTCAGGAACTTCTTGTTGGCTTCATACCACTAAATACAAGTGACTGGCAAACAATTCCATTGATAGGAAAACTACACTTTGGAACTACAGCACATAATAAAACTACGTTTTATTTTACAGAGCTAGGGCATTTCCAAAGGTTTATCAATGAAAGGAAAAAGAATTTTTACAAATATGGTCTTAAATGTAGTATTTACTCAGCTGTGCATATTGCTCTAGACATCTTCCCTTCTAGACTGATGTCCTTTCTCTTCTCAATTAATTAAAATATGTTGAATACAGAAAGAGCTTCAAAACCGTCTGACAGCATTATCCGCTCTGCCAGTGGAAACAGGACAAGGTTAATCGCCTGGTTTAAAGGAGTCTAACTTCCCCTTGCAGGCGATTGTTGCTATCGGTTTTCCTGTGGAACGACAGTCAATAATGTCTCCTAATCTTTTATAACAGACAAGGGACAAACTTTCTATTACAACCTAAATAAATGAGACAAACTTTTAATTTTAGACCTGTCTATCAAAGCAATATTCCAGTAATTATTAGAACTGGTTTGGGCACCTTTTTTCCTTCTGCAGGTTTATTTCGCCACTGCTTCGATTAACTGTCATAATGGTTACAACCAATGGCCACATTTTCATACAAAAAAATTTTCATACAATTATTTGCAGATTTCCCTTTGTTTTCTAACCTTAGGTTATTCCCAACTCTGTTCTACCCTTTACAGTCACTTCTATACCTTCCTTCAGACCACTCTGTCATTATTTCCCAAGTTAATTTATGAGGCTATTTACTCCATATGTAAATGCAACTTCTGTGGTGCTCCTGTAGTCAAATAAATACACTTTGTGACCAGACATATTACAACCTGACCTCTGTATGTATTCCTAGAAAGCAAGATAGCCAGGGCAGACATAGCACCTAGAAAAATGACCAGAGCTCAAAATACGTAAAATAATGCAGAATTTTGAAAGAGGATATAAACCACCACCAAGGTTATGTACCAGCTTTTCACTTCTTGCATTTCCATGTTTTAGAATGTATATGGAATAGTGAATTAGAGACATACATCAATCCTGAGGGATCAGAAATCTCAGCAGACTCACATTCTGTTTTCACTATGTACGTATAGATATCTGGCACTGTCGCTATTTTGTTTCAGATTGTTCTGTCACAGTGAAAAGAAAAAAAAAATGAGTATGATTCCAAAATTCTGAATTAAAACCAAAAACATGTAAACATCACTTCTACTAAACCCAAGCTCCAGGAGTATTTTCAAGCCAAGTACTCTTCAGACGTTCATCCACTGGGTGTTTTCTGTCTCACGCTGGTACAAAGAATACCTAGTTTTGAAACAGGGCTTTCTTTTTTGTAAGGTGAAAAATACCAGATAAACAAATTAATTTGGGTATTAGTGGGTATTTCCCTGTATTGCTAGGTTTGAACCTGACTCTTAGATGAAAAATAAGAATCCCAAGCAAGGTAAATCAGAGGCAACTGAAATCCAAAACGTAGTTTTTTCCCTACGATGGAGACCAACTGTGAAAGCCAGTTCCATTATCAGATTTTGGAGCTATTAGACTTGAGTTTAAGGCCCGGAAAGATCACCATGACTACCCCACTTTGGACTCCTATACTATAAGGATTGAAGATAAACACATAGGCCTGATAGCACGTCTATTGGACACCTAACTTTGGCCAGAAAAACAAACTCACAGATGTGGTTTGGGGGTTTTCCTCATTTTTGTCAAAACACACATGCAAAGAGACACTTCTGTAATCAAACAAGATATTAACCAAACTAAGCCTAACAATTAGCCAAACCGCTTGTAGAATTAGTCTAGAGAGTAAATGAGATGAGAGTGTTCTGCCAGGTTTTTCAATACTTGCTGAAAAACATTACAAACCCCTTTATTTCTATATGTTTCTGTCTCTTGCCCAAAAGGAGACTCTAAACTATAGAAACAGTAAAATAAAGAGAGGACACAAGTGCCATCTGTCAAAGCTAGCCTGAGAGCACGTCACATACCTTCAGGTGCTTTGAGTCTCTTCTGGACCAGAGAGAACCACGAATGCACTGGCACTACTCAAACCCACAGCAGACCAGTGGAGCTGTAACTAACCACATCCCTCACACGATCTTATCTTCCCAAATTTGGAAGTGCTGCTGTTCTAGGTTCCAACATGAATTCTAGAACATAGAGTAATTACTATGGCTGCGGTGTTGATAATATTCATTAAACTACCTTGAACAGTAACAAAGCCCTATGCGTTTACTGGTTATGAAACCAAGCCCCTGATATACCCTTTCACTGCCATTAAAGTCACAGGTAACAGGAGAACAGCGATGAGAGAACACAGATCCTTTAATTTTAACACAAAACTTCCAACAACACAAACTGCAGCTATTCCTGTGCAATGAAAGAAAAACTCTTATTAGTAATTTTGGTCTTTTCATCTTCAACCTACCAATTTTCGACAGGTTCCCTAAGAACTTATTTCTCCTTTCTTACAGTTCCTGATTCAACCCAAAGTTAGAATCTTGTTTCAAAGATGCTGGACCGTGCCACCTCATAATGGCAAAAAGCTTTTAAACAATCATCAATTCAGTATAACATCTACTGTGCTATTACCATAGAAAAGTGTTACTGTTTAAGAGTATTTCCTCTGGATCATAATTTTAATAAGAATAGGTTCCTGCAGGCATAATGTAACGAAATCCTGAGGTTGAAAGATTGTTTAAAACCTTATTGAGGTAGATGTCTGCTATTTTATTAAAAAAAAAACAAACCAAAAAACCAAATAAACACCCCACATCTGAAGTTTATAACATGTCTGAATATTTAGAAGAAAAAAGAACCACATGTGGTTTAGCATTTCATCAGTCAGAATATTCATTGTGGTACAGCAATTTTGATCCTAAAGGGCCCATAATCTTTTTTGCACATGTATTCAGCCATTTCTGTGGTGCAATCTATCAACTGTTTCATAATGTTAGCAGTTCAAGACATGACAGGTAAATAATTTCAAAGTACACAGGAGTCGTAGAAGGGCAGAAAGTCAAGGGAGGTTTCAGGGGAGTGGATAGAGGCAGCTCGTATTTATTCTCAATAGAAGTCAATTCACATCATGCATTAACTAATGTAGCTAAGAACCTGCTTCAAAGACAGAGGAACAACACAGCTGAAAATAATCTTCAAGGAGAAAAATCGTACCTGATTTAAATAAGAACTATTTCTTCATGCGCTAAACTAGCTTGTATTTGCTTTGTATCCTGATTTGCCCTCTAAATAGCTCTCTCTGAACTGTTACCAGAAAACCAGTTACCGATTTTGGGGCATGGCCCAAAAAAGTATCTATCAAATGCTCATTAGCTGAGAAGTGATTCAGTAACGTCCAATATCCCACCCTAGAGGGGACTGAAGCATCCCCGATGTCACCACCTCTATACTATTTTCCAGCACTGTCTGTCCATCCTTTGAGGTTGCTCTCCCCATGTGGTGGCCAGACCAGGAGTCGCCCAGGTCTGTTACCTTGATGGGCACCAGAGCTCAAATCCTCTTCTGAGAGGAAGGGCCAGAGCTGAGCACCCACCTCCTGTGCTCCAACTGGACAGCTGGAGGACTGGAAGGGAGATTTCACGACTGCCTTCAAATATGATGTAGAGAAAACAAGGAAAGCCTCTTCCTCACAGCAATATTACTTTAAGTTCTCACGTGCAGTCTGGAAAGCATAATTCTAATTGGCTTGTAATCAGCTAAAGGAAATAGTGATGTCATCTGTCAGGTTTATTGATGATGGTTATCCATAAATTCTTTCTGTTTTTCTCCCATCCCTGTATTTCCGCTGGGCACGTTTTGTTTCTCAAAGCCCGTATTTTCAACGGCATTAGTCAGCACACCGAAGTAAAATAATGGATTTTACTGCTATGCTTTTTCCAGCTTTAAATGTGTCCATATAAAGCCCTTAGGATGCCCCCAGAAAAACTGCTTTTCATTGACTTATGTTTTTTCTAAGTGACGTGGCAAAAAAAAGCAGATTGTAATACACCACAGAGGAAATAAAGATACAGGCGTATATAGATTGCACTATATGTGAGTTTGCATATGGTCTAATCTTTCCCACAATTTAAAGGCTCAGCATTTTTATATAAATGAAACAAAAGGAAACTAAAGCAATTCAGGAACTAAGATATATCACATCCCGGTCTCTATCCTGGAAGCAGGTCTCAGAATTCAACGGGAACGTCTGCCTCTGCAGACCCCTACTGCTGGACTGGTCCTCAGCTTCCAAGTCTTGGAAATACCGGTAGTTATTTATTGTAAATTCAGAACAGGAAGGATTTCTGAAATAATTAAAGCCAGAGCGGCATTAGGTACACCGATGTACCTGTTTTATACTACCTACATCTAGAAAGCTAATTCAGCTCCAGGAAAGGATATTCAATCTTTGCTGCAGCCTGACTAACTACCACGGAGCAATGAGGATTATTAATGTGGGCAGGCTGCGCTGGAAGATGCGGGAGGGAAGGGAGCTGAAGAGGGCCGTGCTGCTCTAATTCCTCCTTGCCCTTCCAAAAGATCCTGCTGACTTTTTTACTTCTCTTCATAAAGGGTGAGAAAACAGGGCAATTTATCTCCAAAATCCAGTATCAATACTCAAAACACCTCCCATAAATCCTCCTGTACAGACACCAGCAAAACTAGTACAGGGTCTTAAAGTACATTTTGCTCAGAACCTGTGAGGACAGAGAAAGAATCTGGCAGAGAGCAGGAGCTGCGGACAAGAAGATCCTCTCTGAAGTGCTCAAGAAACAGGCTGTAGTAGTTCTCCTGCACTGAAGCCACAGGACACGTATAATAAGGGCACCCAATGTATTTTAAGCAACAAAATGTAATATTTTATCCCAATAAAACCAGGAAACAAGAGTAGCTAGAGCTTAATCTATAAACGTGGTGAACTCCTATGACATTTTCTAGCCAACCTGTGCTATAAAGAACATACTGAACCAACCAAATTTGCAGGCAATGGGTTGTTTCTTGAATCACCCATATCCTCATTGGATTGTCCAATACTAAACTACGCTATACAGAATAAATTCACCTGTAGGATCACAACGAGTCAGCAACAGGGAATCTGTGTGATTTTACTGGGACGTTGAGTGTCCCTGCCCCCACGGCTGGCTGGGGAAGATGTCACCTGGAAGCACTAAGGCCATTGCTACAGAGATGTTCTGCCTGCCGTGTGCCTGTTAGAGCACTAGCGCTGCGGAAAGCTCTCCCTTGTGAACCTGAAAAATCATCATGAATTATAGTGAGAAACCAGTGTAATTGCAATAATTGTTCTAAAGCCAAAGCTACTCAATGCCTAGACTCCTTTCCTTGCGGAATCTGACTCTCACCAAAAGCTGACTGTATTAACAACAGGCAATCCAATCTCCATGTTCCATTTGTTCTTCTCTACTGGCTACAATAAATGACTGTTTGCACTGCATCCTGGGAAGGGAAGAAATAGAGAAGGATCCAGATAATTAAAAAGATTCAACAGGAGTTGTCCTGGATAAAGTATTATCACAGTAGTAAATCATGGCTGACAGAGTAGAGGCACAGAAGTCTTGTAATACCACCCACAGGCAAAATACACAGAATTACATTACAAAATAATGAAAACATATATGAAAGCGTCTCCCTTTCTTCTTCTGAGATTTAACACTAGGCATTTCTTTACATTTTTACTTTCTTATTAAATCAAACCCTAGTTGAAATAACATAGTTATAGATCTTTGAACACTTCATTTGTCTTTGCCCAAACCCTCCACCAAGATTCAAAATAGAAACTGACGAGAAACCGATATTGAATTCTGCTCCGACATACTGATTTGTGGAATGGATGGCATCTGTTTAATCTTTTGGTTGGCTGTATGACTGTATGGCGGGCTCTATTAAAAGGTTGTGGTTAGGCAGCACAGAGGAAGGTGCTGATCTTTCAGAGCCAGACTGCACGCAGGGTCAGGCTGAACTGCTTGTGGAAATAAGGGAGATCGAGCCTTCCGTGGAGGCAAACAACCGTCCAGGAAGAGAGAAGCTTCCAGAGTGCAGGGCCATGTAGCTGGGGGATGCACAAGAGGAAGAGAAGCAAACTCAGAGAGCAAGCCCCTGACATAAGACATTCACCTTGAGCCCCAGAGAAGACTGGACATTTTGTTTAATTAAGCAAGCCCCTGACATGCTCTGTAACGAGGGCAGCAGACTCTGTGGGCTCTACCCTAGATTCACTCGTTCATTTTAAGCCAGCTCAGCCAGCAAATCTGTGTTTTCTGCTTCACTGGTTACTGTGTTCATATTTGTGTTCAAATGCAAAAAAAAAAAAAAAAAGCCGCTAAATGCCATTTTAAGCCAGCTCAGCCAGCAAATCTGTGTTTTCTGCTTCACTGGTTACTGTGTTCATATTTGTGTTCAAATGCAAAAAAAAAAAAAAAAGCCGCTAGATGCTGAATGTCCTTTCAGTGAGGCTATTGAGGAAAGGTCCTCCTCCGAACGCTCACAAACCAGAGTTAATGAAAAATAATAACAAATTCTCAGGGCACTTCCCTCACACTCATAAAATAAATATTTTGCACTCTTTTGCCCTTGCTTGCCCTAATAAAAACATGGAGTAACAATACTTATTTCTCTTCAAAGTTTCTAGTGAAATTACCTCGTAAAACAAAATACTTCCCAATTTCTTATTTTAAAGCTTAGGAAGGAGGAAAGAAAGAAAAAGCAGAGAAAACTTCAGGTTCAGCTCCACAAGCGAGCTGCTCCCTCCTCCCTGAGTTTGAACCATGAACAGCCGCATCATAGCTGGCCTAAAACACACACCCGACACCCAGACCACAACACTACTCATCCCTGTCTCAGCTTGGGTGATAACTCCCTCATTAAAGATGCACCTGGTTTTAGAATGCCGATTTTAACACTCCAGACATCCCCATTTTATGCAATATTGCATGTGTTAAAAAAGGAGACTGTTATACCCGAGATTCATTATAACCTGGGAAGTATGGCACAGGATGCGACTGACAAACAGAATTTCTAACCTACAGGCAGCGGTGCACGTGGGCTGTGGAGACTCCAGCAGCATCCTCATTGCTGCAGGTATCCTGGCCCCACTCCGAACTCAGAATCAGCTGCTTTTTAAAACCTAGCCTCAAGCTCCATGCTGTGAAAATGTCATCTAAACAGCCAAACAGCCCTTCCGAAGGAGAAGACCAGCATGATCTTATGCTTGGAGGAATTCCAACCAAAATTTGCAAGACATCCCTTTTACCCGGGGTTGACACTGGTATAATTTGCAAATACACACAGCAGTTTGGGTCTGCAAATACAAGCAACCTGTCATGCAAAAGCACGGGGCCCACTGGCAATGTTTTCCAAAACCGTAAAATAAAAAAACCCTTAAAAATAACTATATATCACGTATTTGCAACAAAACCCCACATTTCTAAATGTGCTAACCCGCTTTTCACTTGGTGAGTGTAACAATGCAGCTCTAGCTTTACAATGAAAGCGCATGGAACATAAAATACTTCAATTACAAAAAGACCCCAAACCAATTTGCCGAAGTAGGGCAAACAGGGACCCCACGTCATTTCGGGTAGAACATTCATGTTGATCATGTTTCTTCTCTAGTTTAAAAATGGATCACGGCCATTTCCTATATGTTCAGCTGTATTTTTCCCCATGAATAATTCAACTTGCGGAATTTGCAAGGAGTGCATTTATTTTTACTCCTCACATCCATCTTGTGCAGAAAAGCACAACTGAAAAATGAAGGAGGTTTATTACTTTGAGTAAAATACTCCAGATTCTTCTTCAGTTGGACACAACGTACTTTTAGGGTGAAGCGTGATAGGCTACCACAACACTATCAACTCAAGCAGAAAGTTACACCCAAGGTAAAGATGTGGAAATTGTATTCCACCCAGAAGGAGAGGACTATTAGCCCTTCCCTTTGCAAGGTAAGAGAGGATCTTCAGTGATCACAAGTACCCAAGACTTCAGTCTCACGTTTCAGCTGAAAGGCACCTTTGGCCACACAGAGTAAACTGAATTTCTCCACCCAGGTGCGTGTTTATGAAGTGTTAAACAGAAGGCAGGCATCTCTTTTCCAGCTAAACTCAGGCAATTTAGGTATGTACTTTTCCATGGGAGTAAAACGGATTCCATTACAGTAGTAACCACCTAAGACAACCCTCTCAGGATTTATCTTTCAGTGGCACATGATGTGACTTGGCAGTATTCTTGCTGATGAAAGCACTCAATACTGCAGACCCCTAAAAATACAGCTCCTTTCTGCAGTGAAACAGCACAGGATTTCTCATCATGGTAATGACATTCTGTCTAAAAGTACCAATTCCAATTAAAGCACTGTATCCGACTTCAAAAATGGGATGTCACACAAATCCTTACAGTGCCTTCTGCAAGCTGCCTCCAAAGTGCTGGAGGAAACAAGCATGACTGTTGATAAAGCAGATGATATTTCAAGAAAATCTCATTTAAAAAAATTAAAACATACCAACTGACAGAAAGGAATAACCAATGGTAAACGTTCTCTTTTTGAACAGAATGTTTCCTATGAAATACAGCATGTGTATCAACCATTAATTCTGCTTTCATTACAGCCAGCTCAGTAAAGAACTGCAGACTGCTTTATAAAAAAATATGATCCCTGTCATAACAACAACAATAGCATTTCACACTTACAGAAGATCTTTGTGCCAAGACAAAGACAGACAGGCTTGATCTAACTAAGCCTAACCCATCCCTGCAAGGGCAGGCAGTTGTTCGCGTATTCTCTGCATACGTGGTCAAACAAGAACAAGTAGGTGTCCACCTCGAGAGCTTGCTGTGAGTGAGTGAGTTGCCAGAAATCCCACCCTGGAGCCCTGACTCCCTTAGTTTTGTTCCCACAGTTCGTTAAACTATTACACTGTGCAGAATCCACCCAGGCGCAGAAACGTGAGAAATATGAACCAGCTTGTATGTTCTGAAAGTTACAGCGAGGCTCTCGTTAATAAGAACTAATCATATAAAAGGTTGGTAAGGAGGGAATTAACGTAGCCCCAACCTCCTTTCCCACCTCATGCCCCTTGTACCATGGAAGTGGGACATGGTTCTTCTGACAATTCCAAACAAGCTCCAAAGGGATGGTGTCTCATACAATTAGAAAAGCCGTTTTTAATATTATGATTCATTCAGTTTCTTCACAGTTAAATGGTTTTGCTAGAGTCCTCCTCTTTTTCTGTCAGACTTCAAAACATTGTACAAAGCACGCGAGTTCCCTCAAGTCCACGCTGCACAGATGGGGACACGGGCTGATGAAACAAAATGATGTAAGCATCAGCCTCAGCGCTGGGAATGAACCAGCAGCTCAGGAAGCTTAACCTAGGAGACATACAAATGTAAACATACAAGAGAGGCCTTATGCATCCATAGGGGTAAAAAACCAGATTCATACATGACTAATAAATAAGAATTGAAGAGAAGGAAAGCAGCATGTTGGGAACTCTAAATTCAGAGGAATACCATTCAGTGTTGAATAATTACAGCAATTAAGGCTGGTGCTGAACTGGATGCATACCCCACTAGCACGCGAGGTGGACAGCAAAGGAGAAACGAGGAGATAGGGGGTTTATCTACTACAAACGCAAGTCTCAGAAGTCTCAAAGGGGTTTGAACATAATAGGCTATTAGTCTCATTCCTTCTGCTCCACACACTTCACCTGAACTCTTTACACCACCTTCTTGTTTTTCCAAGTTACACTTCCCCTGTCTATCTTTCAGTATATCTTTCACTCAAATGTCATTTGATTTAAACATGGCCTCAGCTATTAAAGTGTCTTACTTTTTTCTTTTTGCTCCATTCTGTTATGGTTTATACTGTTTACAGTTCTCTTATCTCTTCATACCGTGTTCTTCTTTTAAAAGGAAATATAGTGATACTCAGGTTGCTATTTTTAAAGGTGTTTACAGACATTAGGAATATAAATCATACCAGCAATTGTCAAGCATGAGGCATTTAAGCCTTTTCAACTTCTCTGACAATCTTATCCTTCAGCTTTCAAACGCCCTGATAAGTCACCGGCCTGATCTCTTTTTTAAACATCAATTCAGGGTGCTTTCTCAACCTCCACATGCACACAGCGAAGAGAAGGTAATCACCTGAGCCTTTTGTAAAGCAAGTTGGCAGACCTAAAGGGACATACTCTGGTCCTTTATGTTTAAACCAAAGAAATTAGAGCTCTTTCTGAAGTTTTCTTTTCATGAAAGCATACCCAAACAAAGGAAAAAAAAAAAACCACACCCGAACTACACAAAAGCCTTTACCACAGAAATACGGTGTTAGGACTGGTGGACTAAAGGAGAAGTAACACCAAGAGAGCAAATACACAGATTTACTTGCACTCCTCACTCAATCACAGCTAGTGGAAGAACAACTGTCTGGAGAAAGACCAGATCTCAGGGCAACTGGGAAAAGTCAGGATGACTCTACAGAAAGGCCCTGAAAATACCTACCGAATTTGGGTTACTATGTTGGACACCCTCCTAGGAGTCTTTCTGGTGGTAATGATCCCTGAAAAACTTCCTAAGGGATACTGAGTATTCAAAGTCCACCGGCTTTTGACTGGAGTCCCTCTGAGGCTCAACACACAAACTCTTCTACCTTACCCTGTCACAGATCCTAAGAGCAGAGGGGTTTTGTAGGGTCAGGGCAGGGGTGAGTAGATACAGGTGGTCTCCACACAGAGGAAAAGAAAACCAGGCAGAAAGAAGTCTTTGTTTTTCACCTAAAACTCATTCCTCCACAGCTAAATCTGAGGGAAGGCTGATATGGGAACAACTGCCAATAAATCAGAATTTATCTCTCACTCAAGTAATATAAACAAGACGAGCACAACTTCCTGAGCTTTCAAAATAGCTTCTGAGCTGCAACATATTTTTGTTGCAATAATATGAAGTCAGGCTGTTTAAATAATGGAATACCAGTAGTTCCATGGTAATGTGGTCTAAGAAATACCATCTCCTCCAACTATAGACTTCTCTGGCATATTACTGACTTTTTACTCTCCCTATATGTAAGGCGAAGGATCATTTCCAGAACTTCATTTTAGCTCACAGTAATATTCCACAGCCAGCAGCTTTTTACCCATTTCAAATTACCCTCCCTTTCAGTTGGGGAATTGTATAGTGTTTTGAGTTTAACATCCGAAGAGTTAAGCCTTCCTCTATTATCCACCCAAGCCCAAACTAGCACATTAGGGATCAAAAGTGATCAGTGCTGTATCGGCTCAGCCATTTTACTCATTTTTTCCATTTAGTATTTTACCTATTTCTTTGCCTTGTGGTCCCTTCTGAGTGATATTTTAGCTGTCTCCACACATGTGGATTATACCTCAATTTGGCTGGCGTGCTACCCACACCAACGGGAGAGTTTTGGTGTACGTGTTACCATACTCGAAATGTACATTAGGAAAAAAAAATACTTGACACATCGTAATTTCCCTTTACGGCCTCAAACCTGTTCTGAGTGGTAATCATGCCAATTTTACTGAAAGGTAAATCGAAGCCTAAAGCAATTATGTGACTTGCTCAAAGTCACTTAGGAATTCTGTTACAAAACAGAACCCAACTCAACATTCGGGTAGTGTTTGGAACATCAGACTTCCTTGTCTGCAGTACAAATCATCTAGAAATGAAAGCAGAATGAGAAAGAGCTTTTTCTGGTCATTACCATACAGGAGGGTGCCCGGCCAATCAGCCTTCAGAGACATTTTTTGGCTCAGAAGTTTTTCAATTACATCTCCTGAATCTTTATGCATTTCTAATACTTCTCTTCCTTCTGTTGAAGTTCTAATCGATACTGCAGGCCTTTGGTTCCTTCTCCAGAACCCTCGTGCCAAGTTAGCCTTTGAAAAAGTCTCAGGCTTAGCTGCTTGAGAAGACAATGTAAAGACACGTTCTTTGTTTCTTCTCCATTTGGACCCATCTAATTCAGGCGAATCAGAACAAAAGACAGAAACCAATGGTAAAATGAAAATAAAAAATATCATAAATTTTAATTCTTCAAGGAATCCTCTTTGTTCAGTTCTGCTTAATGTGGGACCCGTTGACCATACAGTGCTAATGTCTGTATTTCAACCAGGTGACCAGTTCAGGGGCATTTTGTAGCTTGGGTTCCAGTCAATTGTCCACTGTTCAATTGAGAGTTTCAGGGGTTTTTAAGCATCGCTCCTGCATGAACATGTTCAAAGCAGCCTTCTCAGCCCATGACAATTTATGTTAATAAGCCATCGAACTCCTCTAACTGCCTTTTGATCCCCACCAGTCCTTGTTCCACCAGCACCTTTGATGGGTTGTCCTTTACTTCACATGATGTAGCATCAGCCTTTTGGAAAATAATCTGCCTTCCAGTTTTCTTATTTATCTCAAATTCTGGCAGCAGCTATACTTTGAAACATCTTTGTGTGATTAGGTAATTTATATTCTCAGTCAGCTTCCTTAGTAAGACAAGTATCAATTATATCTCAATTAACAATAAAATACATGAGGAGAACTGTGCAGTCTTCACTGTTCTGTTCACACTCTTGTTACGGTGCTGCATCGTTACTGTGCATGTGGAAACAACTTCCAGCACTCTTGCCTACCAATATAAAATTAGCTTTCGAGATTTAAGTGCGCAAGATATTAGAAACCATTCCTCTTACAGTAAATTTCCTCTGCAGTGTAGCACTAATTCATTCCCAAAGAATAACATTTTCTCCTGTGAAGCAGAACGTACATTATTTAGAGGAAAACAAAAGAGAGAAAGAGGCAGCATATCTTTACCCTCCGCACATCTTTGCCAAATGTCTCGCTGTAGCTAGTGCCCAGTATTTCAAACTGAACATAGGGGTTGGCACCATCTTCTCTGAACTCCATGACACCAGTAAGCCCAGTTATATGGCCCTAAGGAAATAAGGTTCAGAAATTTTAGATCAGAACAAATTTGCTTTTATAAACACTGCTCTTCACTAAAGCTATGCCACATCCACTCTGAAAATGTTTACAGTGAACTTAAATGTAGCAATTATATGTTCTTCAATAGCTCAAACACAGCACCAGAAATTTTTGTTTGTTTGTTTGATAAAATTGCCTTTGCACTAACACATCCACTGTATATTGTGGGAAAAAGCTACCAGGTCTTCATCGTTCACAGAGACAGACCCTCAAGAAACAGAGGAGGACCTTGGTGAACCTTTCATTGTACCTGAGGGCAGCAGGTTCTATTCTGGGGTTGAATACAATGGCATGAACTCCAAGATCAAAAGGTAGAGTGTGCCTGCTGTGCTCCCAAGAGAGGCATGAAGAAAAGCTAACGTTTTAAGGATCAGAACCTCTCTGTGAAGGTATCATGGAGTTTGATTTTAGGTTTGAGCAAAGAAGCCTGAAATGACACCAAAGCCTGAATTCAGGAACAAGCAATTGCGTCATTGGGACTTGTCAGAGCATAACAAAACACATCACTTTTTACTGAGGAAAACCATTCCATCAATATACATGGGGAAACAGAGTTTTCTTTCCGATAAAGTTAGTATAGCAAAAAAAGAGTGTCTTTTCCCACTCATATTTGAGATCAAGTAACTTCCATATAAGGAACTGTCGAGCATCTGCAAAGCCACAGCACTGTCCATATCTGAGTAATGCAACACGCTGCAAGGCAGCGTAACTGTTAGTGACAACTTCCCTAAATCGGATTCCTTTTGCTCCGGGCTACAGTACACAAACAGACAGTCACCAATGCTCAGCTAACTTATGAACCTAGTTGAGCTGTAGTAAATGGAACATAAGTCTTAAATCTTATCGTTGGTTGGCCCCTCGAGCTCCTCGAGTTTTTCTCTTGGGGAAATTATTCCAATGCATGCACCCCATCAATCTGTATGACTATTCCTAGTCAAGCTACCTCCACGGAAGGTAGCTCTGAGAACAACAGAAGTAGAACACACAGTGCTGGACACCACTGCACTGTGTGCAATTTGTTTGTAATAAAGAATTTGATTGTTTAATAGCTGAAGAACATTCCTGGTAGTTGTCATAAATCAAAGAGAAGTTGAAGAGAGATCAAAAACCTCTTCAAAAGCTTATCTGAAGTAGAAACAAAGCAACTCTTTCAGTTGCTCACATAACTGTGGATAGTCTGTTCTCACCTTCTTAATAGTCTCTAGCATGGATCGTCCTCCATTCCAGGGTTTCGTGGATTTCCTCATGCAGTTCAGGCTTGCCATGCTGTGCCATTTCCTGTCCTCCAGTTTTCTGTGGAAAGCATTGGCCAGCATGAGCACACTGTCATACAGGTACAGGTTGGAAACCTGCAAACAATAATAAAAATGAGCCTCTTGGTTTACTTGAGCATCCCTTTGAAGAAACTGTAAAAACCAAACACCACACTAAAAGCTGGGTATGTTTGACTTGTTCAAGGCAATTCAGACAATTCAGCGCTCACTCCCTCCTTTCCTGCTCGGCACCTGGGCCCTTCTGGCTAAGGAGCTCTGGCACCATTGCATCGCCTGTGTGGTCCCTACACCACTGTAATGCAGTGCTGTAAGAGACGGCAGTTCCAACATAAACTCCAGCGATCGACGGAACACAGCTATCTATCACTGAAAGGCAAGGACTGTCAGTCCTTTCCGCAAGGAGAAAAAGAAAAGATTCAGTTCTCGTTCTACTTGTGCATTTGAGCATTCCCCTTGGTAATTTCTGGCACAGCACAATAATAGTAACGCAATGTGCAGAATGGAGGCAGGAGAAGTGACAGCATTACTCTGGTCTTACCACCTCTCTCCACCAAATATACAGGAGACTGGTCATTATTCTGCTTTCCCTGGAGCTATTGATTTTAGCCTCCTTATTCTCCAATTTGCATGAGATAAAAAGAACAATAATTGAGGACAAAGGCTCTAGCAAGAGCACCACACTAGTAATGCCTGACTACACATTTCATTTTTCAAACTAAGGCCAGGCCAGCAATATATGATCAGACCTCAGACATGCAGTGGTATCCACCACAACCGGTAAAACTATACTGCCTACAAAAATGACACTCAGCTGGGAAAGCTTAAACATATATTGCTGTTGCATCACTGGCTCCAAGTAAACTTCTGATGTCTTCAGAATCGAAATTTTTCACATTCCATAATCTGGAGTTTGACATAAATTGAGAACCAAGGCACTTAAAAAAAAATCTTCTAGCATAAGTAAATCCGAACAAGAGATATATAAACAAAAATTGAAAATAGGAAGAAAATACACAAAAAAGAGGTTGAGGATACCCACTTATTTAGGCGACTGAACATAAAAAGGGATCTTAATGTGAAAATAAAGCAACACCTATGAGATACTATCACTGAGAATCTCTCCCATCTGGCACTGCCATCTTCCTTCCCTTCTTTTCTTTCCCACCTTCCTGAACAGACAATCCACATTCCCTGTACTTCCTATAGTTGATCCAGTTAATCCTATGCCTTTTAGAAGAGTTTCCAAAGTGGCCACTTTCCAAATTGCCACTTTTTAAGACATTCAAGAGTTAATAAGAGTCCCAGCAACTGTGTCTCTTCTGCTCAGTTGCATTTGTCTCCTTATTCTGCAAATATTTTCTAAACAACTTTCATATAAAGCAGCCAAATGAATCCTCAACAGGGCACTTTTCTCCTCCTCTGTGTTAAGCTACTTAAAACCCTGAACCCACAAAACAAACTGCCCCACCCCACACACCTCGAAACCCACTTGCTCAGAAGGCAGAAGACGACGTTGCAGAGAACACAGCAGGTTACTTTTTGCCATGGAAAGAATATTCTGCACATCCTGTTGTACACCCTTACCCGCTGGTGTTCTGCCACTCCAGTTCTCTTCCACTGAAAGCCTCATCCAAAACAGTGAGGATGTGGTACTTTTAAATCAGCAAAATTCCTTTTTTCATGTAATCATACTCTGAGCATTCACTCCAGTAAAAACTACATGTATACCCTACTGCATTTTACCCCCTACTAACTGAAAATTCAGTGTCTGATGGAAGAGGAAGTTGAATTTTATTCACACAATCAACCCATCTATCTTTGCTCTGTAGAGCAAAACCCAGCTCCTGAACTTCCACAGTAGTATAGAATGTATTTGCCTAATCCCCAAAAGGAGGGAGCTCTGTGCTAGAAAACAGAATTATGGAAGCAGGTCAAATCTGAGTGTGAGTGTGGCTGAACACTTGATTCCTTCCATACCTACATTAAGAGATATTATTAAATTACTGCTTATGTTTCTATCATCTTTTTTCCTTTCTAAAGTAGAAAAATAAGAATAAATACCTTAAATATGCTCCTCTTCTCAAATCCTACCTGAATTCATTATTATGTATGTAATTTCTTGTAGAAAAAAAGTTACTTAAAACATGACACAGAATTCCTGCCCTGCTCTCCCAGTAAATCCAGGGCTATAATAATTTCCTTTATTCATTTCAATTGAGGACAGTGCTGTAGAAAGAGAAGGGTTCAGCA